>NW_020171827.1:1597777-1623479 GCF_003031525.2 Neophocaena asiaeorientalis asiaeorientalis
CAGTGGGAGGCCCGAAAAAAAAAAAAAAAAAAAAAAAAAAAGCTATGCTGTGCTCTGTGGGGAAGAAAAGGACAAATCAGACATAACCTTCACTCTCAGGGAGCTTACTATCTAATGTGAAAAAAACACACATGCATCATTAATTGCAAATATACTGAGGCTGATACAAATATGATAAGATACATACAAAAACATGAATTGTATATGTAGAGAAACTGGAGTGCAGAGAGGTTTAAATATTTTACCCAAATTTAGGCAGTGTAGCATGGACTGGAAGCCTGATACATCTGACTCCAAATCTAATATTCTTTTCAGTTTAATAGCATAGTACCCAACATACTCATAAAGTCTTACAAATAGAAAGTAAGCTTCCATAGTTTTCAGCTAAATTTGTTATTTTTAACTCTGAAGTGAATTATAAAAATAATTTTATCACTGACTTGGATCCCCTATTTTGTTTTCTGGAGTATGGAATAATAACGTATAAGAAGTGATGTGTACCCTTTTAAAATATGCTTCATTTTAAGTACTTAATTTTTTTAGCGTTCTTCAATAAGCCAGACTCCCCCCGCTCCTCCCTATATTGGGATAGATTTCCACCCACCCGGCCTGGAGAGATGGCCAGTTTGTTGGGGTCTCACTGAAATACACAGAATGCCATATATTACTAAGACAGATAAAGCCTCATCTCCCATGTTATAATATCAAGGAGTAGCACAAGTGAGTTTTTACTGAAAAAACATATTTCTGGAAAACTTTCTAATAGTTTGTTCCAGTTCATTAGATTAAAAGACCAGAGAAGAGAATACAGATAGTTTTTTTTAACCCTCTACTTAATATGTTTAGAGAACATACTTTATTGAAATGGTATTCTTAGATGATAAGCATAATGGTTATTTGCTGAAATGGCTAATCTTGGACAATAAACTTATACTGTATCACAATATCAGTTTTTCCTTTTTCCTTACCATGGTAAGATTCCTTACAAGAGACAGAAACAGAACGATTAAAGAAAAAAACATCTAAAACATTTTTTACAGCAGATACTAAAGTAATTCTTTCTTTTAAAATTTATTTCTACTTATTTTTATTATTTAAAATTTTTTATGAATCATTAAGTCTTTTATATCTGGCTTAGATTTTTATTTATTTATTTTTGAAATGTTAGTTCAGAGCAAACAGATAATAACGTATATTTTAAATCAGTGTTTTTATTTTCTAAAACTGGAGGATACAGAAGTCCCTTTAAAGTTTTGAAATGACACACTTGAATATTTCAGTATTTCATAACTTTTCCTTTTGACCTTTTTTCTGTTCATCTGACAATGCTGCTTTATTTTGCAGATCTGTTTGGTTTTAAAATATAATCCCAGTGCCTGAAGCATAAAGCATATCTCCTTATTTCCTGGAAGTGAAATCTGAGAAATGCCTGAATAATGGGCAGTTTTAGAGTAGTAGACTTGGTGTGTCAAAAGCATGGCTTTGAATGAGTGAGCTCGTCCAGAGAGCAGCTGAAAGCTGAATGTTCCTAACAATCCGTTTTGCCTGGAGTAATAGGTATGTAGTTGAGGGTGTGTAAAATAATTTAGGGTCACATTGTCAAGGGACTTGTGTGACATGTTGATAAATTTGGATTGTATCCTTAAGGAATGGTGAACGTTGAAGGAAGTGTGAAGTTAGAGAAAATTTTTGGAAGAATATTAAAGCAAAAGATTTTTTCTTCTACTATATCTGCCAGGCAAGCACAGTCTAACGTATTATCTACAGACTATGAATTTTTTGGTTGTAAACCAGACATCTAAACTACCGTTGCCTTAGGTGTAACTACTGTGCCTGCTGAGAATAAAAAAGGAGAAAAGAAAACTGCGTATAGCTTTTCTTGTATTTTAATTGTTCGTTTTAAAAGTAAAGCAACTGCTTTAAGTGATACATTTGGAGAGTTATTTCACTGAAGCAGATTGTTATGCTCTGAGACATTTCTCCTCCTTTCAAAGATTTCCCTTGCTTTCTCTTCATGAGAGCCCAAGAGAGTATTAAGAAGATTAAGAAGAAGGTTTAAAACAAGCTGTTAAGTGGGTTTAAAATATTATATAATACAACCTGGAGAAAAGCAAAGACCAGGAGGCTGCTTGCAGTGCAAGCATGGAGAGTCAGGGAGGCTGGAAGTGAGGGATCAATACAGGGAGGCCACATGGAGAGGTTCAAAAGATGTTTGGGTAGAACTGGCAGATTTGGATGATTGTAAACTGATTCCAGTTTGTGATTTGGACAACAAACTGGATGGTGAGAGAAGACGACTAGTCAGATGAAAGAGACATGAGGTCAGTGACTTGAAAGTAGACTGCTCGGGTTTCTGTTACCAGACTAAGTAGTCTAAAGCGTTTCTGTCTTTCAAAGGGAGTTTGAAAGTTTCAAAGGGAGAACAGATCTCCATACTTACCAAGACTATGGGTCCAGCAAGGGTTATAATTCCTGCTTTCTGCTGAAGCTGCCTAATGGGAGTTGCAGTGTAGTACATGCCAACACATGAGCAAATGAATGCTCACTCTTCCACCCTTATTTGGCCAAGGTAAAGCAATCCAGGAGTATACTTGTGTTTTATTGTAATGTGTTTGGTTATTTACTGGTATTTATTGTTTTGGTGGCTTTTAATATATATAGTATAATATAAGAGATATGGTTACCCTATAGGTGTATTCAAATCCATGTAGTAATATGCCTGATATATTGCGTTTTTACCAAAGAAAGTAATTATGTATCTAATTCCGGCTTTCTTACAAAGGCAAATTCCTGTATCTCACTGTAAGAAATGTTTGTCTGAAGGATGTTGAAGACACATATATGTCTATATAGTTGGTTGTGAGTGATGTAGAAAATGAAGTTAGTAAATATCCATACTATCATCTACCAGAAATTTGGCATTCATTGTAAATTGGACAATATTATTATACATTATTATTGAAATGAAATGAAACGTGAGATGAATGAGTTATATTTATAAGGCACAACCACTTTGTAGGTGATATATTTGTAACAGTATTTTATTATGTGTTTCCTGATGTGAGGAAATATAAATTGAGATGTAGTGTTCGGAGGTGGTTTAAATTTCAGAAGGATAAGTGAAATGGAATTTTTGATTGAGATGAATACATTAAATTGTTTGGTTTTACATTTGAATTTTCTCTGTATATAGACTTCATAATAGGACTTCAGATACATAAAGGGAACCATTCAATAAGCTAGAGTTAGGAATTCATTTTAAATATTTAATGATTTAATTAAGTTTTATTAGTGTGATGTTCTTTGCTGATTAAAAATTGACAAGGGTCTCATATGTTTTCTTTTTTTTTCCATTTTGGATAGTATCTTGGCTAGGTTTGTTCTGTATTTTTATAAACAGTGATAAATGCTGATTTCTTAAAATAATCTTTTTCACAGCGACTGAAATTGCCAAGAAAAAAATAGTAAACAATTGTGAAGCGTTAAAATCCGCAAAATTTACTTATTGCATTGCTCTTTTGATTTAAAAAATGTTACGTTATACTGTCTAGAGAAAATTTGATTTGATTTGCTCTTCGTAGTAAGAGTTTTTGCCAAAGTACAACCACCGCTCATATCCTATCTCTCAGGCCAGGTGCAAATGGTACTTGTTATTGCACTGGATCTTGGGGCATGGGTGAGAGTGAGGCAAAATGGTGGTCGAGCAAACAACAGTGAAGAAGAGGAAAGAGTAAATTACATGAGTTATACCACTCTCAACAGTGTGTTCACTATGGGAGGTGGGTAGGGAGTGGAGGTACCCCAAGTTTATATCTCAGAATTATGCAGGTACTCTTAGTGTATCGGTTATGGATTTATCATAAAAAGTAGAGGGAGACTTTGGCCATATGCATTTCTATGGTCCTTCATATTCCTATTTCACCTATATTAATTGACCTAAGGATCTATGCCGACGTAGCTCTGGATAACGTAATGGCTTGAGAAATTTTACTGACAAGAGGAGGGAAAAGGAAGAGAGTCTACGTTGTAATGTTCATGCAGCAGGCAGTTGACCCTGGGTAACAGAAAACAGGATTCTCCTGACTTTCCTGATAAACTCCCTGCCCTTTGCCTCAGTTGTGATCAGTAGTAAGAAGTTACCTTCAAATGTGCTTCTGAAGGAAAAATAAAATATGTTTTAGAGGTAATAGATGTAGATAGTTGTTAACTATCCTCTTTCCTTTTAGAAAAACGAGCGCCATTATCCAAATTCACACTTACTTTTGTCAGACGTTTCAAAATTCAGGACCACAGGCTACAAGTAGGTAGGAAGTTATGCTGAAAACAGTCTTGTGTCCTGTTGAAAGTTAGAATGCTTATTACTAAAGGTAAGAACTGAGCTTCCCATTATGGCAGTCACTAGCCACATGTGGTTATTAACATTTAAGTTTAAATTAATTAAAGTTAAATAACTAAAATGTTCATCCTTTCAATAGCCACATGTGGCTTGTGGCTGCCATACTGGACAGTGCAAAAACATTTCCATCATCACACAAAGTTCTTTGTACAGAGTGATAAAATCAACTTTCCCTCAAAATCCATTGGTGAGAACTAGTGATATGGGCCACCTAGAGGCAAGGCTTTCTAATAGCAACTATATCTTACAGAAGAAGGCGGCATTGAGAAAATGCAACAGTTTCTCAGTAGTTGAGAAACTGCAAAATAAATATGAATTTTATAGGGAAAAATTACCAAATGGTCAAGGGACACTTGTGAATTATTAAACTAATTGCATTTCCTCATCTTGAGCGTATGTATATTGTTTTCTACCTTTTTTTAGGAATTGGTTTTCACAATGTAATTTGATAATCTCTAAGAACCAATTAATATCTTTATCTTCATGTCATACTTTGAACCTCTTTATGCTTTACAAATTAAAAACAATCCAATAGGACAACCTCATTTTTACTGACTTTACATAAAATATTTTAGATTCATGGGAAATTTAAATAAAAATGATTACATATTTTTGTGTAGGCTTTTTATTTTATAGATGAAATAGTGATACTCTTTGTTACTAGAAATTTTTTCCTGTGGTTTTAAGTATGATTTAATTTAGAAGAATAGAATTTATATAAAATTAGGATCACATGTATTACATAGAGTGAAGTACACTTGCAAAGGAGTATCCCTTATTGTTATATACAAAGAGCTGTTGGCAGAACTCTCAGAATTATCTCTTGTATATCAACTCGCAAGTTGAAAGATAAACCCCAATGATCCATACTCAAAAGCTGCATGTTATATGCATATGAATATTGTAATTGGATATCCAGTGCGTATACATACAAGCAGACTTTCCCTTATTAAACCTGGTACTTGGGAACACAAAACATGATGGTCCAGGGTTACCACTACGTCTAAATGCATTTTGACTACTTTCTTCTATTACTCTCTACATAGCTCCATTTCTATCTGTATCTCATCTCATCTGTACTTGTACATCTATCTATCTGTCTGTCATCATCTGTTATCATCTATTTATACTTATTGACAATCTTCACTTTGCACAGTAGTGTGGGATTGTAAAAATGACTTTGAAAACTGAACATGAAGAAAAAGCAATTTTAATAATAAGAAAAGTCATGTTTCTTGGTGATCTGTATAATTTTTTGTTAAAATATTAAAAACTCTCTTACTTTTAGTCATAAATGTATAGGGAAATGAAAAAGCATTAAAATGTTTGTTTATTTAGTGTTTTATAATTTAAAAGAGAAATATTGATAATTAAAGTGCTTTATTTCTTTGTGAAAACATATCAAGAATAGTTTGAACCTTCTTAGTTCAACGTTGTCTTGTTCTCATTATGTAACTTAGGGTAGGGAGTGAATATCTTCTAGGCCATAGCAAATTGCCCTACTGCTTTCTAAGTTTGGATTATCTTCCAACATTTTATCCTTTGTGCTTTCAATGTCATGAAACTGAGAGTTCTTTTCATATGAATTTATTTTTACTGATGTCACTTCCTCTGGAACATCTTCATCCCAACCATTTTCCTTGTTTATGTTGGTAAGTTCTCTTTTACTAAGTTTTTATGGCTGCATGTCCAGAGTCTCTTGAATGGTGGCAGAGTCAACATTCCCATGGTCAGCTATTTATGTAAGATTCTATTTATGTAAGATTCTAATTTAACCTCCAATGTTAGCCCTTTTCATTTCTTTGCTGTACTTTCATCTTTGTTGGCCATTTCCCTCTTGATTATCCTTTCTGTAAAATGTTATGTGGGGTTTTCACTGGAAGACAAGGCAGCAACACAATGACATGTCCTTCTGTTTGTGCATGCACTGGATCAGAGATGCACAGTGACCAATCAATCACCAACAGACTTTGAAAGAAGTGCCCTGATTGGTCCTGGGATAGGATGCACACCCATTCTTTTTTTTTTTGCGGTACGCGGGCCTCTCACTGTTGTGGCCTCTCCCATTGCGGAGCACAGGCTCCGGACGCGCAGGCTCAGCGGCCATGGCTCACGGGCCTAGCCGTTCCGCGGCATGTGGGATCTTCCCGGACCGGGGCACGAACCCGCGTCCCTTGCATCGGCAGGCGGACTCCCAACCACTGCGCCACCAGGGAAGCCCCACACCCATTCTTTATATCGAGATTTGTGGACTGAAGAGCTAGCAGCAAAGTTTATACTCTAAGCAATTGCTCTCATTTGATAGATTGTGGTAACTGAAATTTGAACCATGTTGTTGGAGACTGATATAATTTCACTTAACCATAATAACTGAAGTTTGTGTATATTGGAATCATGCAGACAAGGACTGCTTCTGTGTGTGTTTTCCTTTTATGGAATCCTCTCTCTGGTCCTCAGATCATTTCCCATTCTCTGCTGTCCTTGCTACTGCTACATTCCACATAAAAACCACTTGGAGGCCTTTATTTACTCTCCTATAATGCGTCTATGACATAAGTTGGGGAAAGTTCAAAGAAAATAAGTATCATCATTGAGATAAATCCATAAAACATTTACCTCTGGAAATTGGATGTTGCATTGAATTAGAGGAAGATAAAGAATACCGCATGTTGCAGGGAGAGCCACACTCAAGTGAATCTATTCAATCTGTTGACGTGAAAGCATTCAAATTTTAGAGTAAATTGTTCATTACTTGAGATAGAAAGTAAACTTGAGACTAGTTAATTACTAGGTTTGTGAAAGAGCAACGCTGATGTTTACAAATAAATTAGGTGTGACTTTGGTGTGCACACAAAAAACTAAAATGATTTTAATCTATACTGTAATGGATAAGGTTTTCCCTTGAGTTATCTTTAGTAGAATCTAGATTCATGCTTTTCAAACTTTAAAATGCATTCGAATCACCGGGTTTTTTTTTTTTGTTTGTTTGTTTTTTTGCGGTAAGCGGGCCTCTCACTGCTGTGGCCTCTCCCGTTGTGGAGCACAGGCTCTGGACGCGCAGGCTCAGTGGCCATGGCTCACGGGCCCAGCCGCTCCGCAGCATGTGGGATCTTCCCAGACCGGGGCACGAACCCGTGTCCCCTGCATCAGCAGGCAGACTCTCAGCCACTTCGCCACCAGGGAAGCCCTTTTGTTTGTTTTTAAATTAAAACACTGATTCTTTGGTGAAGTGGGGTCTGAGATTTTGTATTTGTAACTAACTCCCACGAAGTGCTAATGCTGCTACCAGACACTGAGTATCAAAGATCCAGAGCTACCTAGATTCTGCTGAAAGCCAATGGCTTGAGCAAGTAAGTTTCCCTTATTTAAAATTGCTTTATTTGGCTATTTTCCACTTCCATGAAAGGAAAATATGTGCTTGTTAAAAACAGCTTTGGACCCTCTCTATCTCTCAAACTTCTGCCTTGTGTTTCCCCCTTTCTTCTAGTGTCCTCTGTAAGATTCATCTTTCTTTACTCCTGTATCATCACCTTCCATTCATTCAGCAGCTCACCAAATTTGGCTTTAACCTGGATCTAAACTGTCTGAAAAAGACTTTTTAAATACAATAGGGACCTGTGTATGTTCAACTGTATGACGTGTGCGTAAGGTCTGGTAATGTTGAGCTACTTCATGAAATTCTCCCCTCCTCTGGTTTGTGGAACATCACTTCTCTTATTTCTTCTGCAGCTTTTCTGATGCTACCTTCTCTGTCTCCTGCATGAGCTCCTCTGTTTGTCCAGTTCTTCAATGTTGGTCTCCCTAGGGATCCATCTTTCTTCGAACTGACCAGCTGTTCCTTGCTCATCACTTCCCCCATGGCTCTAATTCCCATGTATAAATAGTGACTCCTAAGTTTCAGTCTTTCTACCTCCAAGACTGTCATTGTTCCTCTCCCATAATGACCTTGGGCAAGTTTCTTAACTATTCTTATCCTTATTTTCTACCTCCTGATGTTCTTGTGGGGATTAAAAAATTTGCTACTTGTAAACTGCCTGAAAGAGTGCCTAACATCTAGTAAGGGTGTAAAAAATATAAGCTATTATGCATTTTTTGCGATTTTGAGAAAAAAGAGACTTTCTCTTCTTTTACACGGTATGTCACAGAATTTAGGAATATACCTAACTGCTTTGAATAATAATCATCATGAGATTGCTCTGATAATATTTCCCGTTTCTCTGCATTGCAGAGGAGCAGGCTACAGTAAATATATCAATTTGAATTTCTCCAGGATGGGACTTTCTGTTTTGACCCTAATGCACTTAGTGACAGTTGATTTAATGGAGGCATCCAGTGTATGGATAGGACATATTTCCTTGTTCATGTTTTTGGTTGTCAATATCTCTCTCCATTTAAAGCCATGCTAAGTACAACCGTAAGTTTTTTTCAAGGATTGCATTATCTGTCAAGAATTTGCCTTTATAGGTGGAATTTTTGAAACTATTCACCTTTGGAATATATTTGAACTGATTTTGAGTTTACTATTCTATTCGCTGGCATTAATAAAAATTTAACATTATCCTAAGACGTAGCCTAAAGAATTTTGACATGAGAAATGACCTTGATAACCAATTTATAAATAAATAATGTATTTTGTGCATTTAATTCAACATACATTTATGAAATATTTATGAAGGGTCACTATTTGAACTTAAGTCTTGCTGGCCCCAAATTTTTCATGAGAAGGAGATAAATATGTGTATAAATAGTTATGGTCAGTTGTGTTAATTTCTATGGTAAATGTAAGTAAAACCTACTCTAGTAACCCAAAGGAGAGAACAGCTAATTTGTCATGAGAAAAGTCATGAGAATTTTCAAAAAGTAAGTGAAATTGGATCTGGAGGAGCTCTCCAGGAGTGGAAGGAGGAAAGAACTCCAGGTTGGAGAAGAGCAAATACAAAGAAAGGCATTTAAACCTAAAAGGGCACTGCAGTTTTGGGGAAAGATGAGAAATTCTGTAGGCTCACTCCTATCTTAGTGGGGTCCAAGCAGAAGCAGCAAAGGAGCCCTAGCCTGTGACTCACACCTTTTCACTTGCTACCTATAGTCGTGTCCCTACTATGAGTGGACTTCTAGGAAGACACATGGACACTTGAGCCTAGGAGTGAACCCTCCACTGCCCATCTGTCCCAGAGAAGCCTCCTCACATGGCCTTGGGAGAGGGCTTAGGGCCCTTTAGGCAGAAAATTTCAGGGTTTCAGGGGTTTAGGTCTAGAAAGATGAAGGCAAATATCCTGAGAAGGAACATCCTCTTGGTCCTAGGGAAGAAGGCCAGACCAGGGCTTTCTACAGCCACATCCAGGTCAGAGGTCCTGTGCTAGGTCTGAGGATGGAGCTCAAGTTCCTTATGGCTCATAGACAGGTTGCTTGGAGGTGGCTGAGTATGGAGGATGAAACTGGACATTCGGATTAGAAGCAACTGAGATTAGATTTTTTAAAAATCTGATGGCCATTGTCTCTGAGAATGTAATTTGTGTATCAGATTTTATCATGTAGGATCAAAAAGTTAAACCAGAAGAATAATAATAGAGTTTATGACATGGTTGTGAGTGAATTTTGATTGGTAGTATTACTTATTTTCTTTTTTTTTACATCTTTATTAGAGTATAATTGCTTTACAATGGCGTGTTAGTTTCTGCTTTATAACAAAGTGAATCAGTTATACATATACATATGTTCCCATATCTCTTCCCTCTTGCGTCTCCCTCCCTCCCACCCTCCCTATCCCACCCCTCCAGGCAGTCACAAAGCACTGAGCTGATCTCCCTGTGCCAGAAACTATACTTAAGCCAGAAGTTATATTAGATATAATTAAATCTTTTTTCTCTCCAAATTTGATTGTTGCTAACAGTTTTAAGTTCACAGTGATTCCAAAAAAAAAAAGTAAGCATAGCCTATTAGATACTGATAATAACAACAAATCAAAGAATTGTGATTACATTGGGCCTTTTAATTGTGCTGGGAGTAGCCTTTATTATAACTCATATATACTGAAGCTATTCTATATGTGTAATGTAAGAGTGCTTATATTTCCTAAATATTAAACTTCATACTCACAAGTAAGGCCTACCAAATACCTAACTAAAACTTTCCATCAAGGTTAATGTTGTGATTAAAGAAATATATAGCCTTAGGGTAATCACATTCCAAGAGTTTTTATTTTCTTTCTTTCTCTCTCTCTCTTTTTTTTTTTTTACCGATTACAATGTTTCTTTTAATAATTCTGATTTATATCTCAAAGTATTCTTTATCATAGAACATGATTCAGATTTACAATGAATCTACTATGTCTGCTAAGAAATCCTGTGACTAATGACACAATAAGGGAATGAAATGGAAAAAAAAATAAAGTGGGTAAAGCTGGAACTGGAGAAAAAGAAGAGAACAAAAAGAAATTAAAAAGCTGTATGTGTTGGATAAAGTGCTGGGTGGTAAGGTGATAACTGTCAGTTGCCTCTTTATGAACATTTGCCATATGTGTACACCTCTCTACATTTTACAGATGGGCCTAATATTAAGACAGGGTACCAATTTTTCTATAAAGCTTCCACTTCCTGGGGACAGTGGATATTAAGAAATTAATAATTAGAACTCATTTATTTTGCTAGAGGAAATTTAGTGGAGAAGAGATACATTGGGTGTGGCAGGAAAAATGTCACTTTTCTCAGCAAAAGACATTTTAATCTCAGGGCATTTTCTAGAATAATCAATGCTATTAAAAGCAGGCAGCTGTAGCATCCTATAAAAACAAAATGAAATGAGTTTAATTGATCAGTAGAGATTCCAAATCTTTAGTGTTAGGTAGATGAAACATCCAGATGCCGGATAAAAGCCAGCTTTGTTAAATTGGCCAGCTATTTTGGCATTATGTAAGATAAAAGTCTTAATTCTATAAAGATTGTTAGACAACATCAGATTTTTTTTCTGCTAAATTGATGAATACTACCTAGATGACTGGCTGAAACATTAAAACTTCAGTTAAAAAAAGTAGTGATTTTGCTTTTCAAGTATACAAAAAGTTTAAATTATTTTCTATTGGGGTCATTCTGTTTTTAATTGGTTGGGAGATATTATATAAAAACAACAACAACAAAAAAAACTTAGAAAAAAGCCACTGAGAACAACACAGATTTCTCTAGCAATGTGTTAATATTTTACAATTATAGAGTTCTCTGCATTTTTCAATGCTTCCATATATATTTTCTCATTTAATTCCCCAAATATTTTGACATTCAAATTATTATGTTTTCCGATTTAGGGATGAAGAAAATGAGTCCCTGAGAGGTTAATTGGCAGATTGTTGCGATAATCCCCACCCCCCCCATTGTTCACACCTCCCTGTGTTATTCCCTTATGGCATCCCCTTCTACTCTGACTGAGCTTACTCATATGATTGCTTTGGCCAAGGGAACCATAGCAAATGTGGCGCAAACAGAGGATTGGCAAGTGCTTGTGCATTGCATTTGCCCCTTCTTCCTGCTGGGAATCCATCTGCCACGAGGTGAAGAGGCCTGGGCTGGCCTCCTGGAGGCCCGGATGAGGCCGTCAACCAGCCCCAGCAAGCCAGCCAGAGGGGTAAAACCAACCAGTTAACCCACAGAATCATGTACTACAGAGCGATTGTTGTTTTAAGGCACTACATTTGGGGGTAATTTGTCAAACACTAACTTGTAAACCTAGCATCAGAAGGTGGTAGAGGCAGGACCAAAAACCCAGATCTTGGTGGTTCAATTTCAGCGCTCTTGGGGAATGCCACGAAGAAGTGGGTATTTTACTCAGATGTTGGAAAAAATGGGTCTAAAGGATCTTAAAAATTGAAAAGGGAGAAATGAAATCCTTTTACAGTGCTAACAGAGGCTTTACTTTTAGTTTATTTTTACAGAATTCTTTTATCTTTTCAGCTAAATGCTATTATCTACAGGCACTTTTTCTTTTTTCTCCCCTACGCTTAGTTGCTCTGCAGTCTCTGGCATCATAGTACGCGCCTTTTATTATGGGTTAAATTTTCTAGTGAAAATGTAAGATAAAACCATTCAGGTTTATTCATTTATTGTCTTGACATATTTATAATTCATGGCATATGTATTTTACCTTATACAGGCCTATGGAGTTGAATAAAATAACCAAGGTAGTATGAAGTAACGCTTTTTATTTTCAGAACTTCCTCTGCAGTGGTTTTGCGCACTCACATCAGGAGTTCACAACTGCTTAACAAGAAAACATTATTTTTGCTGCTGTTGTTTTACACGACACCCACGTATTGTGCAGTGTAGAGTATCCCAATGAAAACAAACATCCATTTTTTCAATATTTATTGTCCTTGTAGTTGCTTTGTATTGTCTTTGAATTTCCTTTAACTCTTCATCAGGTTTCTTCTGGTTTCTTGGTACCAAGGTTGATCATTTTCAGCCCAAAATGATTTTTAAAACATTAAGATTTCATTTGAAACGGGGATGGTGCAGGGGGTAAGACAATGGCTTTTCAAGGGAGGCGGGCAGCAACTTTGAAGTGAAGAGCTGTAGCCATGGCTTCAGAATGCCCCACTTGGAAAAAAAAAAAATCCAGCAGAAAAGTAAACATTTTGACAAGGATCTAGACATCAGTTGGACCTTATCCAATATTAAACAGAAACACATGCTTTGTTCAAGGCATTTGCAGAAACAAAACCATCCTGCCTTCTTTAATTAATTTTTTTTTGTTTAAAGTTCAGTCTTCTATTTATGCTATGTCATGGCTAAAGGAGGCCATGGAACTGGAAACAAAGGCAAATTCTTTCAACTAAAGCTGAAACCCTCCCACTCTCCCCTCCCTAGAGCCTTTATTCATGACCTCAAGACCTGTTCTCCCACCCTGCCCTAACTTACCCCTCCACGTGATACTGTAAACGCACTTTACTCAAGTATTAATTATAAGTGCCAATAAAAAGGAAGCTAAACATACACCCATTCCTTTGAGGAAAATGCTATGAGTCAATCCTTTTTTTGTTTGTTTTATTTCCCACCTTATCTGAGCTGTACCTGCTGGTGCTGGACGTTTCCACTTCTGGAAACGGGAGCCAGCTTCTTCCTCTGAACTAAAACTTTGAAACGTTACCTCACATAACAGTACCAGGAGAGGGTGTCCATGCTTCTTCTGGACCATACAGTCCACGAATTTGAAGGACTGGGATATATTAAGTAGCATAGACAACAACGTAAAACCAGATAGTCACGAGGCTTTGTCAATCCAGTGGGATAAACTAGCAGCAAACCAAAGCAAATGGCCCCCCAAATCCAGAATATTTTTGGTTTTTTAGTAGGAATGGTACAATTGGTTAATTAAGTAAAACTTTCACTTTTCAACTCATTATACAGATGTGAATTCAGTGCCTTTCTTGTTTTATTAAAAACACAACTTCGGAGCATTTGTAGAGTGTAGGTACGATGAAGCACAGACAGTGTTTTGGCCAGATTTCTTTAGAGGTCATTTATTTTCTAATCACGGTAAAATAATCCTCTGAGTAAGGTGGTTTTACATATTAAATTTTGCAATTACCTTTTTATAAAATTTAAAGGCAGTAAAATAGAAGAACATCTGTATTTAATATTTCTTTAAAATCACAATTGTAACTGCTGTTTCCAAGGCCACCCACCTGAGGGGTAGGGAGACACAGTATAGTCATAAAAGTGTCTCTAGACCTGAATGGTAACTCCATGGCTTATGCTTACCAGTTGGCTTCCTGGAAGGAGTTTGAGCTCCTCTCCTTCTTCTTCCAGGAAATGGTCTCTCAGATGAAGGTAGAACTAAGAAAGGTGGGAGGGGGGTCATAAATATTCTCCCACTAAGAACACCTTTTGTTGCTTAGGACTGGTCTGTGTTGCTCCTTCATCGCTGTGTCATTTGTATTGCTATTGTTGGTAACATCTGTTGGATACCATTGGCTACAGTGGAGAGCCCACTCTATCATTAACAAAGGGCTGTGGGCTGAAACACTCCTTCATCATGTTACCTGAGCTTAGACTCCATCATTTTCCGTGTCCTCTGTTGGTCAGGGGTGGGGGCTCTTTCTCACAGCACCTTGAGGGCCACATCTCACCAATCACCATTCCTCAGAAAAATTAAAACTTCCTTCTCCCTCTGTGTATCAGACTTAGACTTCAGCTTAAATTCCTCATCCATTCACTCCATTTTCAGGACTCCCATTCCAATTTATTAATTGCTGCGTATGGCAAGTTAATGGAAGCTTTACCCAAAATTAAGAAAATCCTGAAAATATTGGATCATTCAGACTAGTTGTTACCAAACCAAGGTATTCTGGGGTGCACAAAGATTTCCATGGAGTATGCTCACATGGAGAGTTTTAAGGGAAACAATTTTCAGACTCTCAACATCCATGTGTTCTCTTTTCTAAATTTTTCTCTCTGAGAAAGCATTTGTATTTGAAGACTCAAATACAAGTCTTCTTTCCCACCTCCCCTTTCAGAATTGCCCTTATCCTGTTTTATAAAGAAAAGCATGCCTTTCACTTATCTGGAATCTTATTATTGTGTGATGCCCCAGGGTGTACAGACCTCTGGGATGCCAGACAAAAAGACCATTTGAAATACTCTTGTCGACTAAGCCTTCTTTGATCAAGGCACCATGAGCTCATGGTATCTTCATGTCTTTCTGCCTTATGTTTATTTCTGTTAAATGTATAGCAAGAAGTGTTTCATGCTGTAACATTCTTAATTCATATATATTGTGGAACAGAATGGCAGGACTGGACAGTATTCATTCAACAGCCTTGCTTCTTTGGCCATGCACTTGCCTGGGAACATCTACTTCAAATGGAAATGGTGGTATGTTTGCAATACAGTGATTATAAGTATGAACTCTGGACTCCTGTTGCCCTTGTTCATAGTCCCTCTTCACCACTCACTAGTTCTGAATTTTAGGCAAGCCTCAATTTCCTCTTCTCCATAATGCCATTAAAAATCATGTCTACCTCATGGGGCTACGGTAAAGATTAATGGAGACAATACAGGAAAAACATTTCAGAGGAAGACCAGAAGAAAATAAATGCTTGATGAACGTTTGTTGCATGTAGAACCATACTTTCGGATTTTCTAATTGTGAAGTTACAACAGGAGAGCATCCTCAGGCAAAACCAGCTATCCAGCTGTGTAGTAAAGAACTCAGCCTCATCCAAAGAGAAGTCTGGACCTTGCCCTTGTCTCCTAGGAGCTAATCTCTAAGCCTTTAGAGTGTTTTCTCTGAGAAAAGTTGACAAAAGTTGTCGAAAGTTGACATTGAGAAAAGTGCTTTTGTTTACCTGGAGGCCTTGGGCCAGCCAGATAATGACCTAAACAGTGTGATTTATAGTGAAAGCTTTGGGCCACACCAACAGTGTGATTTAGGATGGGTGTTCAGGTCATGCAGTATCCGCTCAACCTCTGGAGGAGTTAGAGCCTGAGATTAGCTGTATGGACAGTCAGTCGTGCTAGGTGATGGAGCCCCAATAAAACCTCTGGACACTGAGGCCTGAGTGAGCTCCCCTGTTTGGAAATGCTCTGTGCCTGTACATCAGTGCTGGGAACATAAAGCTGTTCATGACTCCCAGGGAAGAGGACAGCCGGAAGCTCCACATTTCACATTTTCTTTGACTCTGCCCTGTATGCCTTTTTACTTGGCCAATTTTAATCTGTGGCTTTTAAAGAGCTGCAATATCCTGGGCATATACCTAGAGAAAACCATAATTCGAAAAGATACATGTACTCCAATGTTCATTGCAGCACTGTTCACAATAGCCGGGACATAGAAGCCACCTAAAGGTCCATCGACAGAGGAATGGGTAAAGAAGATGTGGTACATATATACAATGGAATACTACTCAGCCATAAAAAATGAAATAATGCCATTTGCAGCAACATGGGTGGATCTAGAGATTGTCATACTGAGTGAAGTAGGTCAGACAAAGACAAATATCACTTATATGTGACATCTAAAAGAATGGTACAAATGAACTTATTTACAAAGCAGACATTGTCACAGATTTAGAAAACAGTTTTATGGTTACTGGGGGGGAATGGGGGGGAGGGATAAATTGGGAGATTGAGATTGACATATACACACTCCTATATATAAAATAGGTAACTAATAAGGACCTACTGTATAGCACAGGGAACTCAATACTCCATAATGACCTATATGGAAAAAAGAATCTAAAAAAGTGGATATATGTATATGTATAGCTGATTCACTGTACAGCAGAAACTAACAACATTGTAAATGAAGTATACTCCAATCAATATTAGTAAAATAAAGTAAAAAAAAAAGCCACAATAAACCATAAGTATAACAGCTTTCAGTGAGTTCTTGGAGTTTTAGCTGATTATCAAACCGTAGAGTGGCCTTGGGGATCCCTGAATGTGCAGTTGCTGTCAGAAGTGGGTAAAGTCACGTGGACTTTTCTCTATAAACTTTGTACCTGCAAAAGGCCTTTTTTTGTGTATCCATAAGGCTTGCTGTTTTCATGTTGGTCAGCTGGGATTTTGTGTTACTTTGTCTAGGAACTCAGTAGTCAACTCATATTCCAAATAAGAGCATGTATGGGGGAGAATTACTCAATGACTAATAACCGAGGAAGAACCTGGAAATACTCATATAGTGTTGTGGAGTCCGTCAAGGAATTTGCCGTCTCAGAACCTCCTCCTGGGGCTGTTGGTCCCTTACGCAGCTTTCTTAGGACTTGACTTCCAGTCAGCACCACAGGGCACCCAGTATGGATGAGGAATTTGGTTACCTTAGACGATTGAGTCTCCTTCCTGGATGCAATGGTCTGAATGTTTGTGTTCTCCCAAAATTCATATGTTGAAAACCTAATGCCCCAGGTGATGGTATTAGGAGGTGGGATCTTTGGGAAGTGATTAGGTTGTGGGGGAAAAGCCCACATGAATGGGATTCGTGCCCTTTTGAAAGAGGCCTGAAAGAGCTAGCTCATCATGTGAGGATAGAAAAGAGATGTCTGTTTCCTGAGAAGAACGCCGTCACCCTACCATGCTGGCACCCTGATATTGGACTTCCAGCCTCCAGAACTGTGAGAAGTATATGTTGTTTATAAACCACCCAGCCTCTGGTATTTTGTTACAGCGGCCTGAATGGACTAAGACACTGGGCATGAGTAAATGGGAAAAAATTTGTCAATTTCTCTTTCCCTTCCACAGTAATGAAGGTGGAACAGGTAGCATAGATATCCATTTCCAAATAAAATGGCATGTGGGTGGTAACATACTCTATAGAGCTGTAAATTTCCTTCTCTAAATCTCTGACGTGCTCTAACGTGTATCTACACATGCGTCCTTCCTGCTTGCACTTACCAGACACTCACCAAGTTCGGGGTCGTAATGGTTAATTTATGTGTCAACATGATTTGCTCAAACACCAGTCTAGATGTTGCTGGGAAGGTTTTTTTGTTTTTTTTTTTTTTTGATGTAATTAACATTTAAACCAATAGATGGTGAATAAAACAAATTACCTTCTATCAGTATAAGGTGGGTGGGCTTTATCCAATCAGTTGAGGGCCTTTAGAACAAGATGGAGATTTTCCAAAGTAAAAGCAATTCAGCCTCAAGACTGTACCCGAACTTCCAGCCTGTCAGCCTAGTCCACAGAGATAGAGCAACTGGACCCTAAGGCCAGATACTGGGCTGTCACCTGAGTCCTAACATAACTGCTCTTTGATTTGGGAAACTCATTTTCAAGGTCTACATTTTCTCAAGGAAATTAGATTAGAAAATCCTTTACATTTCCAAAGATAGTGCAAATCTCTGTATAAAACGTGATCCCAAGCTGAGTTTGTGTTTGTGGCTTTTCTCGAAAAGAAAATTACCGATTTGTTGTGCAGCTTCCCTGTTTGAATCTCTTATTCTCCTCATTATGTGTTCCAACTCACAGTGTATTTGTCTAGCTTAGCTTTAGGGAAAAAATCCTTGATAGAAATAATAACTCGACTGTTATGGAATACTATTTTTATTTCTTTGGTCTTCCATTTAAAAGCCTGAGTTGTAGTCAGTGCACTCTAGTGAGAGAAACTATTTCAAAATGTCAGTGTGTCACCTTGAAGAAGTTTACCGGTTTAAAAATAGGTCTTGTAGTATACAGAAGAGGCACGATCTGCATAGTTTTGTTTCCTGCAACAGTGTTTTTCCAAATAACATATCTGTCCTGTTGCTATTTGCCTGAAGCTATATAGAATGCATCCTCTCTTTGAAAGAGAAAATTAACAGAAAGGCAACTTTTATCTGGAATAGCAGTTAAGATTTTGTCCAGTCGTCATCTAATCCAAAATTTTAATATCGTTTTGGGATTGTAGTCCCTAGGAGGATGGAATTCCCATGTAAATTGTCACTAACATCAATTTGATAATCACTCATTTAATATTTGGTATGTGCAAGGGCCCATGCTACATGAGGAATATAAAGAAAAATCTCTTCTCTGAGATTCAGTTTCCTCATCTCTGAAATACTTATAATATTTACCTCAAAAAGAACTAATTAAGATGGTATGTGTAAAATACCAGTTTCTGGCGTGGTTGAGATAATAAATAGTCACTTCAGTGCAGCTAGTGTAGCCTTTGTTACCCTAAGGGAACTGAATTTAAGTAGTGGGAATTGGTGCTGTTCAAATAATTAACTATAAGTCAGAATGTGGTCAGTGAGATAAAAGTGGTGAGAATGAAATTAGGAAGTAGCAAGGAGGAAGATGGTACTTCCGTCTAGAAAAATTAGGTAACAGTTCATCAAGGAGGTGAATTTCTTTTGGACCTTAGAAGAGAGATTAGGTATTCGTATGCAGTTGTAAGGGGTTTTGATTTGTAGACTCTCCTTACAGTATCAGCCATGATCGGGATAGTACAGCTAAGGAATTGAACTTCTATGGTAACGTATCACAATCCTGTGGTAAGAAGTAGGTGCAAGTGGCGGATTTGGAACTCCTTCTCTAGTTCTGTCCTGTTCAGCCTTGTTGTCAATGACTCAGTTATCACATTATCATAGGACATGAAAGTGGGAGGGGTAGCACACGTTGAATAACAGACTGCAAACCCAATGGTTTCCATCTAATAAGGTGGTGATTAAAAGCAAATTCATTTACCGTTCTGTAATTATGCCCAAATAATCAGGCATAAATGTTTGGATGGGGGAAAAAGAGCCTCAGTGATTTTAGTCCACTGTAAGTTGTGGCAGGTAGCGTCTAAAAATTCATTGATGTTTTACTCTGTAGGAGAAAAATTATTGAATTCAACAAACACCTAACGAAGACCTGCTGGATACAAAAAACAGACAGCAGTGAAGAGCACACATATGGACATTGTAACTCAGGACTTAGATTTTTAACACAAAAACAGAAATAAGATACATTTCAGTTAAATGTTGCACTACAGTTGTGACAAATGTCGAGAGGGAAAAGCACGGGGTGCCATATGTCCACCTAACAAGGAGACCTGAGCTATGTCAGAGTCAGGAAAGGCTTCTTTGTGGAAGTGATTTTTACTGAGACCTGAAAGATGTCTGGGGATTATTCAGGTAAAAGAGAGACAGAGAGTCTTCCTGGTAGAGGAAACAGCATTTTAAAAAGAGCTTTAGCCAAAAATGAGAATATAGAGTGAGAAGAAACGACATTGGAGGATTGAACCTTAAAGGAATTTAGTTTAATTGGTACAACTTGTGATAACTGGACAACTAATATTAGGTGGAATGTGGTCAGTGCTGGGAAAGAGATAAGAATAAGGTTTTGCAGGGCATAGGAGATATTTCCATTTGCTAGGGGAATTCGGTAAAGATTCATCAAGAAAGTGACATTTCAATTGGGTCTCTAAAGAAAGATCGAGTTTTGGCAGCAGAGTTAGGGTGTTCTCAATATACAAACACTGGTAGGAGGATAAGGGAGCAGTAATTTAAATTATTAATTAAGCAGAGAGGTACGAGGAAAATCAGGAGAATGTGAGATCATAGGAATTAAAGGAAGAGAGCATTACAAAGAGGCAGGGGTCACAATTTGGAATGATTTAACAGCATTCAGATAATATGAGGACTGAACTATATCCACTGTATTTATTGAACTGGAGGTTATTGGTGAACTTAGCATGAGTAGTTGAAGCTGTGAGTATGAAGTGAAGAAACAGAGGGAACAGGAGATGGCCAACTTGTGGGATTCAAATAGCAGGATCCTTATCATTTTTTGTGTTTTTGGGAGGAAGCCTAATACAGTAGTCTTGTAGCAGTTATACAAAAGTTAATTTCAGTTGTTGAATGAATGAATGTTTGGGAAAAGAAAGGTTAATTATACTAGAAATAGGACAAGACTTTGGGGAAAAAGAGTTGAGATTAAACTCTGGTTCTTGCAAATTACTAACTTTGTGACCTTGGGCAAGTCTTTTAACTAACCACTCTGAGCCCTAGTTTCCTCACTTATAAAATGAGGATAATGATAATTGATCTTATTTCTCTGGAGAGTTGGCGAAAGTAAGAAACTTTCCATGAATGTGCGTTACAGGCTCTGGAGTTCTTACCTAATAGAAGGTACTATTTTGTATTAGAAGCTGTATTAGAGACTGACTAGGTGACCTGACCATTTCCTTTTCTTAGACTACATTTCCCAGTGGCCCTTGCAGTGAGACACCACATGTCCTAGTTTGAGCCAGTGACAATGCTCAGAGGTGATGGGTACCACTTCCAGGATTCAGCCATTGAAACCTCCCACTAGGGCTCCTCGATGCTCTTTCTGTTTCTGCTGGCTTGATGCATGTGGGTGGCGGGACCTTGGAAGATATATACTGATGGATGTACGCATTGTTACTACCAATTTGGAAAATAATTTGGCAATAGCTTCAAAATTTGAACATTTTCATACTCCGTAGTCCTGCAGTGGTACTCCTAAGTATATTTACTCTAGAGAAAGTTGAAAATGTGCTTTAAGACAGGGGTCCCCAACCCCTGGAGCTGCAGTACCAGCCCTCCGCCTGTTAGGAACCAGACCGCACAGCAGGAGGTGAGCGGCAGCAGAGCGAGCGAAGCTTCATCTGTATTTACAGCCACTCCCCATCGCTTGCATTACCACCTGAACCAAACACCCCGCCCCACCCCCACCCCTGTCCGTGGAAAAATTGTCTTCCACGAAACCAGTCCCTGGTGCCAAAAAGGTTGGGGAACGCTGCTTTAAGAGACATATATGAGTGGGTTTATTGTTTATAATAACTTGAAACTGAAAATAACCCAAACGTCCGTCAATAGGAAAGCCAAATGCCCATCAGAAGAATGGAGAAAATTTATAGTCACAAAAAGTTTAAATAACAGTGAAAATTAATCCCTATATCTACGTGAAACTACATAGATGAGAGTAAGAAATATAATGGTAAGTGGGAAAAAAAGGTCACAAAGGAAAGGACATGTGATAAAATTATAAAAAGATTAAAAAACCCCAAAATGCTGGACCAAACAATATAGTTCTCAGCACCATATGCATTTGTGATTTTTTTTTTAAGAGGAGGAGAATTGTATAAGTAATGTATTGCCAAAACAATACTGCAAACAACGACCTCAAAATTTGCTAGCTTGAAGAAAGAACATGTATTATTTATCTAGCTCAGAAGTCTACTGCATTCAACTGACCTTGCCCGTGCTCAGCTGATCTTGGCTAGGCTTGCTTACGCTTCCATGGGAGCTAGAGGTCACCCAAGTCGTCCTGGTCATCTTGGCTGACACCTGTTCTCAGCTTGGCTCTTGACTGATCTCGGATAGCCACGATCTAGTGTGAACAGCTGTGCTTCACATGCCTGTTACAGACCAGTGGGCTAGCCCGGCCTTTCCGGAGGGAAAGGACAAGCAAGCCCAGTCCTGCAAAGGGGCAAGCAGGAATCTGCATGTGCTTTCCAAAGCTCTATTTGCATCTAATTTGCTTACACCCTCTCCGCAAAAGCAAGCCACATGACCCAGCCTGGAATCAGAATGGAAAGGGACAGCGATGTCATAGGCCAGAGGCCGGGGGAGGACTTTAATGGGGCTGTGAATACAGTTAGTCAGCCCCAAGAACACTGACCACAGGATTCAGGATCATGATGATGACCCCTGTCAGGAAGGCAGGGGTAGAAAGGAGAGAGAATGCACAGGCAGCTGCCAGGTTACTGGCAATGTTGTAGTTCTTAACTGAGGTTGAGTTCCGTTAGTCTTTATTTTATATTATGCTTTATAACTTGGATACATATTACATTCATTCTTACGTAAACATCAGATGCTCTATTTTTTTCAAATATGGTGGGGGACTTCAAAGATGAGAAAAACTGAAGGGCCAATTTATGAAGTCCAGTGGAAGATGGGGCCTCTGGTTTCTCTTTTTGAGTTTCTGCAAAATGGGATATTGTCACTTTTTAAAAGAAGATTGTGACTTTGACAAAAAAAAAAAAAAGGTCATTTATTAATAGAAGTTGAAGGGCAACCTTTGCTAAACTGGTGAGAATAATTCTCTCTTTCTTCTGGAGACCTCAGATCAAATTTCATCAGTGTAGAAAGCACACATTTATTCTGCTCTCTTTTGCTCTCTTTTATTCAGTTTGTTTTATTCCTGGAACAAAGATACCCCAGCTTCTCCTCGAAAGACTTCCATGTGAGTTTGAAAGAGTGTAGAATTTGGAACATGCTGTATAGTTCAGATAAAACTCCCAAGTTTTTTCAAAGCGCTTCTCAATTGGACCCAGATCTCAGACCTCCGGGGTGGGATTCATTCATCTCTAGCTGGAACTAGGTTTTTTCGCCCCTCTCCAGAAGACTGAGAGATTCATTTTAAAAGGACACTGCTGCTGCTTTTTTCACATCACAAAAGAATTAATGTTCGAGCAGTCCTTTGAAGATGTGGTGTCACGCATGTGCTATTATTAATAATAAACTACAGATCTGCTTCACACCATCTGAAAAACAGGGCTGTGCCGCCTTGAAAAGACTTTTATTTCTACCAGTTCTCCATTATGTTTAGCCTAGATCCAGCTCAGCTTCAGACCGGGGCTAGTCCCAGAACACGGGGAAAGAAAGGAAGCAGCTGGAGGGAAACAAAACAACATATACCACCCAATACATTGAGAAAATACAAGTAAAAAGGAGGCTTTTATAACCATTAGACATCATTGCTGCCCGCTGCAGGCATTTCAGCTAGAATGTGGGTTTGGGACAGAGCACCTACTAAAGACAGAACTTAAAGGAGACGTATCTTTGATTCTTAATGCATTCTGGGGAAGGTAAACATTCCCAGGGTTCCTGAGCCTGCACGGACAGGAAAGAAGGCACTGATTGCAATCTGCTGTTAGTCTTGCCTTTTATATTTGCTTACTGCTTTGAATTGTTCATTCTCTTCTTTTCTGAAACCACTGATATCTTTCCTCCTGTAGCTTTTTGCGTTTACTAGCTCCCTTTACATGCCTGTGTTTTGAGGAGATAGATGTAAAATGAGGCTACTGCAAATAACAGTCCAGTAAAAACTTCAGGACAGGTTCCATTTGGAGAGGCAAGTGCAAACACACAGAGCTGAATGCAAAGAATGGCTTCTGTGGGCTCCACCACCAACAGGCACGCCGCTGACAGCAGCAGCCTGAGAAGGAGCAAATTTGAGAGCCGGCTCTGTTATTTTTGTTGAAAAAAAAAAATCTTTGCACCTGTCTTTGGTGGCAGGATTCTCAACTCATTCCCCTGGTTTCAACCTCCCCTTGGCTCTGCTTGTTTTGGAGCTGGTTGTTCAAAATGAACTCCAACCTTCTTTTTGAATTACAAGGTTGTGCAGAAGGGGAAAGTATTTCTTGCTCTATTTCAGGCCCTAACACAGAAGGTGGTGTATGTGGCAAAGGGAGCTGGAGAGAGAAAGAGAGAAAAAGGGAGAGAGAGAGGGAGAAAAAAAGAGGCAAACATACAAAACTCAAGGAAATCAAGACCATGCTGTGCAAAATTGTTACAGCTGTTTCTGTTTTTATTGGCTTGCTCTTTTGGCTTCACTTTTTCAGCAACTGTGGTTCATATGAGCAGGAAGGCATCCAGCATGGCCGGGCAGCACGGAGGTGGGAGGGGGGAGGACAGAGTGGGGAAGGAGGTTGTGAATCGTGTACAGGGCTCAGAGGGAAACACATCAAAGCATTTCTTTCTGATAGTTTTGTGGAAGCCTTAGCAATAGAATTCAGATGCACTTAATGGAGAGCTCCTAAAAGCATCCCATCTCCCTGGCTGGATCAGATTAGTGGTCCGTTTAAGGCATTGTACTAGCCCTGGAAATGACGTTCAGATATCTCTGAGGAAATAAAGTGTCAGGACACATCCCTTTCCCAATCTCTCCCCGACTGTGATTCACCTAGACCATTGCGCAGGGCTGAACATATGCAGAGTGCATATTTTCCCGGGGCGACTCTATTTCTCATGGTTACAAATGGAGTGAGCTCTATGCCTGCTCACTGACCCTAGGAGGAGGATATTGGCAGCTGGGATCCAGCGCCTTAGGGCTTGGGGTAAGCTGCTCACCCACCTTGATCCCCCTGCACAGCAGCTGGAAGGTGAGCCAGAAAAAGGCACATGAAAGAGCCCACCACACTCTTTCTTAAAACTTCCTATTAAACTGGCGATTTAAACGACATTTTTAAGGTTTATAAAATTGCTTAAACTGGAGTTCTTGAATTTGATACTATTCTTAACCACACTTGCCCTAACACACACACACACACACACACACACACATATACTCACACACACATACTCACACACACTGTTAATCAAATTAATTCTACAAATACTAAGGAAATATTCTGAATAGTGTCCCCAAATGAGGGCAAGTGGGCAAGAGAACTGGGAGGTAAGGAACATAATAAGGGGAAAACATATTTTTTGTACTTATATTTGGCTGGCAGTTATAGCAAAAGGGAAAATATAATGAAAATTTGATTAACCCAAAACCCCTACATCTGGTGATAAAAGATTGCATACTTTCACATTGAAAAACAACAACAACAACAAAAAACCCAAGCCACAGGGGACATGGGTTCAAGCCCTGGTCTGGGAAGATCCCACGTGCCACGGAGCAGCTGGGCCCGTGAGCTACAAATACGGAGCTCTGCGCGTATGGAGCCTGTGCTCTGCAGCAAGAGAGGCCGCGACAGTGAGAGGCCCGCGCACCGCGATGAAGAGTGGCCCCCGCTTGCCACAACTAGAGAAAGCCCTCGCACAGAAACGAAGACCCAACACAGCCAAAATAAATAAATGAATAAATAAATTTATTTTTTAAAAA
>NW_020171827.1:1624665-1682949 GCF_003031525.2 Neophocaena asiaeorientalis asiaeorientalis
AAAAAAAAAAAAAAAAAAAACCCAAGCCAGTGAGCCCAGCTGTCGAATGAAAGGCAAATCCCAAGCCCAGTGCCCACGTATTGGTTCTGTTTTGGAGACTTACTTGGTTTTTCTGAACTTGACTTCTGACTTATTTGGCCACAGGAGGGAAAATCATAACCTGTATGCCTCTGTGTTCTCATCTAAAAATGGAGCTGGACTTGGAGAGAAGGACTAATTAAAGGTTACAAAGCAATCTGAGGCTATAAAACACCAGGTAATTGCAAACATTAAATCTAATAACATAATTAGGTGTTGAAGGTTGTGTCTTGTTCATTTTGTTTTCTGAATGCAGGAAAGGACTCCCTCAAACCTTGTTTTATTTATTTTCCCAAGGAAGTCATTGAATAACTTGAAAAAATGATGATTTGGTCTAATGCTATCTTGAACAATTATGTGTTTTGAGATGTATCATGCTTTTTCCACATTTTCTCATATCATTACTTCTATTCATTGTTACCTTTTTCTTCTGTGTTAAGAGTGGCTGACAATAATACATCATTAACAAATACTAAATTTGTTTAAAACTTTTCAGTTGAGGCAGTATATGATAAATGTAGAGTGAGACTATTTTTGAAAGGCTTATTAACCTTTTTAAACAGGAAAATGAATGATTTCAAGAATTAGCAATGCCTAGAGAAAGCTCTTCTCTTGTTGTAAAGATTGAAATTGTTCCTCCTGAAAAATAACCCCACCAAATTTCATATTTAGCAACTGACACTTAAAGTTTGGGATGGTGAGTAGTTCATTCTCAGCTCAGCCTCTGACTCAGTGTAAGGTTGCCGATTTTTTTTCCCTTGGATTTTGGCCCCAGCATGGGTTGATAGTGCTGGACCCCAAATGAAGTAAGTACAACTGAAGTTTGGAAGCATACAGAATTTCTATTCTTTGAGAACATTTTCCCCTTATGCATCTGTTAGCTGTTGTTACAAATTTGAGATACCATTAATCAGTAGCATCTTTTGTAAATAAAGAGTAGATTTTTGCCTATTGAGGTTCAGCCAGCCACCCCTATTGGTTGGTGAATATTGAACCTCACATGTTTCTGCTATTATCCTTACAGAAGGCTGTGTGTTCACACACATGCACAGTTATGAGACCGAACACTCCCTTCTTCTTTGGGTTGCTCTTTGATCTTTTGTTGTTTTGCTGCTTGCGTCCATACGGAAATGTTACCACCCAGCGGGCAGTTCCTTTCCACGATGATTCCTCATCCAGTCTTCCCCCCTGTTGTTTCTTATTTGTATTGGGCTCCAGATTGATGCCAGTATTTCAAAGGCGCAATATTTTAAGGCAATATTTCAATTTGCTTTAAGTAGCCATCAAAGGTTACACTTAGATTTAAGTACCTGTTTATACCCATGTTTTCCTGATGTGCAGTGACAACTAGGGCATCTGAAGAGAAACTCAGTTTTCTTGTGAGACTGGGGAGACCTATGGGATTAGGTAGGTAGGTCATAAATACTGTCAGTTTAGTGCTCTCTGTTGATTTCCATATCAGTCTTTACCAACTAGGAGTATATATAATACACACACAGGCATGACCTCATCCAAAGAAAATTTATTGAAAAATTTCAAACCCTATAAAAGCTCCATTTGTGGATGCCAGTTTATATTCATTCTTAAATTTTCTTCCTACCCATAGTACCCAATAACTGTAGTCCTGGAAATCCCTCCTTTTCTTAATACTGGAAAATACCAAAGATCTGAGAGCATAGAAGTATGTGCTTACTAAGGGAGCTTTCTTTTTTTTTTTTTCTTTTAGAGCCTTCTGAAGCTCCTCCTAGGAGAGATTAAATAAAGTCAGTGCTTTCCCACTTCCCAAGTCTATCTCCACACATCAAACAAATGGAAATCCTTCCAAAACTCATCTCCCTTCATGCCCACACTCAAATATGCTGTTTTTTGTGGGTCGACCAAAGTCTTTTTCTGATTTTCCTCCCCATCTGTTCTTTGAATAAACATGCATCCTAAAGAGAAGGAGGACTTAAAGGATCAAATTTGGTTCCTGTATTTGGAAATGTTTTCAAAAGACCACACCGCACTTGCCTATTCGGTCAAATTAGGTTCCGTTTGCTTCTAATAGCACTTAATTACCCTCCCACATGCTTCTTGGACTCTCCTGCTTCTTAGTCTGTACAGGTTAGCTATTATGGTGTCCGAAAAAGTTTGTTTTTTTTATAAAAAACAATCATGTGTGTGAGCTGGTAGAACTGCTGCCATTGGCTATGTCTCTACCAGACCAAAGCCACCAGTCTTTTCAGGTGACCACACTGGCTACACTGGGTGTCTGGAATTGTAGAAACCAAATGAGCAGAGATATAATCAGTTGTTTTTTAAGTTTGTTGGTTGCCATAGACGTAGTGCCTCAATTTCTTTCTTTTATAAGTTAACCATGTGCGCTGATGAATCTCTGAAAGTACAACCCCACATATGAAAAATTCAGAACAAATCGTTATATAGTGTCTTGAAGGTGGGATTTGGTTATCCTGATTAATTAGCTTTTATCTTCCTTTCTCCAGATGAAAACGGAGGGGAGGGTGGAGTAAAGCGCTTCTGTGGCATGTCATGCATGTTTTCATTATTTCCAGCTTGAAACCTCTGAATAGGTTGAGAAAATGTTTGTTAATCTGAATTGAATTCCAGTGGCATAACATACAAAGACGAGTTATTTTCCTTATCACAATTTAGTTGAAACCTGGGGTTTTTTCAAAGGGCCAGGTAGTAAATGATTTAGGATTTGTGGACAAAGAAGAAAACTGAACATACCGTTTAGGTACTTATATGAGGAGAGAGAAAACTCTGGCCTCACTGCAGTCCTGGGTGTCAGCATTTGGGTCCTCCTGGTGTTGGGCACACTGCTCACAGCTGTTGTCGGCTCTGGTTCCAGGGAGGGGGCCTAGTGGGGAGGCAGGAGTGTGTGGGGCTCAGGGGGTGGCGATGGGGAAAGATGGGTGGCCACCAGCCAGAGGGCAGGCACTGTGAACAGCAGGGGTAATGGGGGTAGCAGGGGGCCCCTAGCTTAGCCTTTGTGGCTCCTAGTGTTAGCACATGGGGCCAGTGCTTGAGGGCCATGCAGAAATAAGCTTTGGTCTGGATTTGGTCTCCTGACTGTAGTTTGCCAACTTCTGGTGAAACAAATACCTAGATACTGATGACTCCCAAATTTGTATCTGCAGTCTGAGCTCCAGCTCTCTGTTGTACATTTCCTCTTAACTACTTGATGGGCACTTTAAAGAAAGGATGTTCCAAACCAAACCCGTTATTCCCTTCATCCCTCTGTGCCCTGTTTCTGTAAATAGCACCACTACTTAACAGTTGCCCAAGTCAGGCACCTTGTGTTCATTTTCGACTCCTTCTTTCTCCTATTCCTCGTGCCATATAGCGGCTGGACTGGAAGCAATGTAAAGGCAGGATCAGACTTAGCTTATATTTATATTTCAAACTCTCACACTGTAGGCTTTCAAAAATTGGTTGTTGAATTAATCTCTCAATCACCAAACTCAGCTGATTCTTCTTATTTCGTTCCTCTGTCAAAACTCTTCCACGGCTTTCCATTGGTTAGAGAATAAGTATAAAATGTTTGGCGAACCCTGTACAGCTTTCTGTTTTGACTTTGTCTACTCTAAAGACTGACCATATTACATGAAATGTACTAACGTCTCTCATCCTTCATGTGTCTCTCCAGGCAGTGTTGTTTCCTCTTCCCACAGGATCCTTTCCCACAGATTTTATTTTATAAACCCCACTCATCCTTCCAGATTTGACTCACTGATCATCTGCAGGAAGGCTCCCCAGGTACCTCCCCATTCGTTAGGAGTTTGTTCTTGTCTTTCACAACACTTCATCAATGCTAAGAGTGTTTGCCAAGTGCATTTAGCCCTTCCCAGGTTATATACAGCACAGAGGCAAGACTATATTTGTCTGTGTTTCCTTGTGTCTTAGTTGGCACTTTGAACATGGTAGACAAAAATGAACATTTGACCGAACTAAACGTGACCCCACAGTGTAACTGAGAAACCTCATCTGCATCCGTGAAGACCTAAGAGGGCCTTTCCCAAACCTAAGGAAGTGAAACCAAGCAGCACCCTATAGGGCCTTCCCTGGAGACATATGCCCCTTTCCTTCCCCTGACCACACCCTTGCCATGTCCACCCACCTCTTGTTTGTGAGAAAGGTTTAGCCTCCTAGGCCTTCCTTGAGTTCCAAACAACAAACTTAATCAGCAAAATGAGAAAATGAGGAAGCAAAGGAGAACAGTCAAGCAAGACAATATAATAGTAGTTTAGCCGTAAAACAAAGTCATGGACCCTTAGTTCCTCCTCAAGGGCTATAGATAATATACTCAATCATATCCTTGAGTTGTTTTGCAGCTACTAAAACACTCACCAGGTGGAAGAATTTAACTGCATGTTGACTACCAGCACCTAGATCCCAAACTGGTTGGAACTAGAAGGTTGAGAGTGCTAACACCTGAAATACTACCCTGTTACTTCACCACCAACAAATCAGAAGGATGTCCACAAGTTGATCACACACACCGTGACCCTCTCCCTCACCTTGCCTTTAAAGTGTCCATCAACAGATGAATGGATAAAGAAGATGTGGCATACATATATAATGGAATACTACTCAGCCATAAAAAAGAATGAAATTTTATCATTTGCAGCAATATGGATGGACTTCGAGGGTGTTATTGCTAGGTGAAATAAGTCAGACAGGGAAAGACAAATACTCTATGAGATCTCTTATACGTGGAATCTAAAAACTACAACAAACTAGTGAATAAAACAAAAAAAGGAAGCAGACCCGCAGATACAAAGAACAAAGTAGGGGTTACCACTGGGGAGAGGGAAGGGAGCAGGGACAATAGAAGGGTGGGGGGGAAAGGAGGTTAATATAGGATTATATGAAATGAGGTGTGTGAAACTTTTGAAAATTATAAAGCACTAAAGAATTGAAAGAATCTTTCACTCAATAAAAGTAAATAAATAAAATAAAATTTGAAAGCAAAAGCAAGAAAACCCTTCCCTGAATGCTCTCAGGGAGTTTGGGTTTTTTGAGCATGACCTGACTATGTTCCTAGCTTAGCCCCACGTTGGATGCCCTGCAAAACGCTGTACTTGCCTTCACCGCGACCTGACCTGGTATCAGTAGATTGGCTTTGCTGGACCCAACTTTGGCTGGGTAACAGGAGTAGACTGCAATTAGTCTGTATCGGGGGTTGTTTTGTGTGCTGAAAGGACGAAGGGAGAGGACCTGGCGGGAGGGAAAGAGGACAGTTCTTCGGTGTAGAAATCCCCCTGGCTCTGGATTTGCATTGCACATAAAGCAAGGAAATTGCACTTATCAGTTACCTAGACAAAAAGAAGCTGAGTCTTACTGGGCCCAGCCATCTGGGGACAGCACTGAGGTATAAATTTTGTCTTACAAGTCACAGCAAGAATGTAAAAACAACTCCAGAGTCGGCTATAAGAACCTTGACATATTTCTTTATATGCTTAAAATGAGAAAACTCCAGAATGTTCACTGTAATCAGTGACTGTAGTACCTCTGTGTGCGTGTCAATATTAAAAGAAAACAAACGACAACAAAATCAAGCAATATACTACTTAATTTCTCTTTCCTTTTTTGAAGTCCCTGTAGGTGGAGAATTACAAAGAGGCAAAACTATGAGGAATAAACAGTCTTATCACTGTATGAATTCAGAAAATCTGGAACAAGGCCTGGTGGCAATGACATCAGGAGAGAATATAATATTGGCTAAGTTATTACTTGGATGTAAGCATTATGTTGTTTAATGCATCCATCATATAATTAGGTGTCATTAAAAATCTCGCGAGCAGACATTGATGATTGCAATATAATGAAGGAAGAGAGATAGTAGAGGGAAGATTACAGACTTTTGGAGGAAGTTGCTGTTTTGAATTTAATGAGGAATGTAATAAGGTATCTGAGCACATTGTATTCAGACTTTCCAGTTATATTCTTTCTTTAACCATGAGGGCCTGGAAGTTGGGTGAATTTGAATTATTATTATAAAAGGAGGAAAAAATTACAAAATTGGGTGCTTGGAAAATACCTATTTTACTTCCTTCTCCCCTACTTTCCTTTCACCCCAGTAAAAAAGGGATGAAGTTTTCCAAAAGTCCCACTTCCGAATGATGTAGAAATAGGGCTTTTTAGTAACCAGGAACCAACCTCCCACCCCCAAATAATGCAATTAATTTACCCAAACCTGTGACTTATTAAATTCTTTAAGGAGAAAACTTCCTATACTTTTCTATCTTCCCATTTTTGGGAAAAGAAAGTAATACATAGTGCTTTGATCCATAATTAATTGTGAGAGAATAGAATTCATTTTTGCTGATTTTGGGGAGGAGTGGATAATGTTGATTTTGGAGAAAAGTGGATATATGTTTTTTTCCTTTTCTTTCTTTTTATATAAGGAAATAAACGGGCAGAAATAAATGAACCACAAAATTGTCTGTGGACAAATCAGGCCTCTGGAATCAACGAGATCTCTCCAAGTAGAACTTTCTCTGAGGCCAGGTTTAGGCTCTGGTGGGGCGTGGGGGATGGGGATGGCGGGGAAAGGAATGCTTGCAGGGCTTTAAAGATGGAAACTGTTTCCTCTGCATGGTAAAGCAGAAAAGGCTTTACCCCACAAAATGTCCCCAGAGTCCTCACTAATATGATAAAGTCAGCTGAAAATCACTTTGCTCAGCGTGGACTGTGACCTCTGAAAGGCTTATTGAAATTAATCAGTACATTTCTGTCTTATACCGTCTTTATGTTTCACACGGAAGGCATGTTCATTAAGACCAAGTGAGGAAGAGATGGTTTCCCAGACGCAGGGTGCTGGCGGTCTGGGCAGGTGTCACTTCTTTACAAGGTGGGCTGACACAGGCTGAAAGCAGCTCATCTGAAAGGTTTTGTATGTTGCCGTCGCTGACGTACATGACGAATGGGGCTGACAAGGCTCTGTGTTATCTACTTTCTTCATTCTGGATTATTCTGCTCTGGAGTATTTCAGGCAGCATAAAAGACTGAATGACCACACTGCCAGGCAGAAATTAAAGGGAGCAACCAGGAGAAATGTATCGTGTGCTGGACACTACACAAACCATCAGGAAAACAGAATATGCCTTTGGGGGAGACCCCAGTGGTTCTTTCTAGCCCTGGTGTTTTTGTGGCTGACTTTGAGATTCCATCGTAAATGACCTTGTCCTTTTATTTCAGCCACGTCTGTTTTTCTCATCTATTAGAGTGTCATCTATTAGAGGTTTGGATTGTCTCTGGATTTCTTCAGCCTTGCCATAGAAGTTTGTTCAGTGCTTTGGAGAAAGGAGATACTAAATAGAATTTGAGAAATTGGATTGTAAGGTGAATGACGGAAATGATGCATAAACTCTTGCCCTACAGCAAGATAGTCCTAGATTTTTCTTTCACTTTTGACATTTAAGTAAAATACTTAAGATCATTTTGCTTGTTTATGTGTAAGTTTTCCTTTAATTACTATATTTTTTAAAAGTTTTCTGGCATCTGTGGTTACGCTTTCCTCCTCTTTTCTTCATTGAATCAGTAAATTTATAGTGAGGCTTTAAGTGTCTTCCTCTAATAAATTCATTCCAATTCTAAATCTATGGCCTTATTTGCTAGTTCTTAAGTTTTTGTGATTTTCTTGTGTAGTCTGCGTTTACTTCTTAAGGATGAGGTGGCAGACATAATGTTATGTGTTCACCAAATTTCATTTGATTTTCCTCTTCCTTGGGTACACGGCAAATCGTACTTGCCAGGCCCTCTGAGTTATGTGGTGGCAGATGAGGGCTTCTGGCTAATGAAATGTGAAAGGAAGCAATACACGTCAGTTCTGGACTGAGGCTGTGAAAAGCCCTGGTAGGAGTTTTTGGTCAGCTTCATCCCTGCCATGGAGCGTATGGAGGCCTCATGTTGCTATGGAACAGCCTCAAGATCAAAGCCACTTGGATCGCTGGGTTGCTGTGTGGAGGGCACCTGCTGTGGAAAATGGCCTGGCCCCGCTGCCAGACTTCGCATCTAAGTTTTTAAACAGCTAAGATTACTGGGTTGTTCCTTACACAGCATAAGCCAAGCCTATTCTAGCTGATACAGAAAGGATGACGTAGGGGTGCTGGTCTACTCCCCTGTGAGCCTCTCTGTTTCATCACTGGTGATAACGTGGGCCATAAACAAGAGTTGTTTTTGAAAAAAACATTGTTTTTTTTTAAACAATCATCAGCTTTATTCAGATTTCACTAGTTTTACATGCACTGATTTGTGTGTGAATATGTTTGGTTCTATACAGTTTTATCACATGTATAGATTTGTGTGGCCACTGCCACAGTCAACATACAGAATTGTTCCATCACAAGGATCCCTCGTGCCATCCTTCCATAGCTACAGTCCTCTTCCTCCCTTCCTGACTCCTTTCTAACCAGAGGTAACCACTAATCTGTTCTTCATCTCTATTTTTTGTCATTTCAAGAGTGCTATGTTATGGAATCAGACAGTATGCAAACTTTCTAAAGTGCCATTTGTTTTTGTTAATTGAAGCATAATTGATCTACAGCACTATATTAGTTCCAGGTATACAACATAGTGATTTGATATTTCTATACATTACAAAAGATCCACAGTAAGTCTAGTTACTATCTGTCACTACAAAGATATTAAGATATTATTGACTATATTCTCCATGCTGTACATTTCATCCCTGTGACTCATTTGCTTTGTAACTGTGTAAACAACAGTCTTGAGCTGAGGATCCTAGTTTTTTTGGATAGTAGGCTCCTAACTTGTTATTCAACCAAAGGGTAAAAGTGAGAAGAAGATATATATTGAAGACAAGGTGCCACAGTGGAAAAAATAAGTAAATTGAAGTAAGATAGTCCTGGATAAGACTCCCAGTCTGCCTCTTATTACCTCTATTTATTTGAGCTTTGTAATTTACCTTCTGAGTCTCAGTTACCTCATCGTTAAAATGAAGATAATAATATCTGCTTTGGTGAGAATTGGTGAGAGGATGTATTGACGTGTGCATCATTCATAACAAAACTCATTGGGTTTTTTTTCATCGTTAATAAGCTATGTGACCTCGAGAGAGATACTTGACCTTTGTGACCATGAGGGTTTTTTTTTTAAACATTGTCTATGTTATCTTTATTGTATTTTTTGTCTTCTATTTCATGTATGTTTTATTCTTTTATTTTTAAATTTTTTAAACATCTTTATTGGAGTATAATTGCTTTACAATATTGTTAGTTTCTGTTGTATAACAAAGTGAATCAGCTATACGTATACATGTATCCCCATATCCCCTCCCTCTTGCGTCTCCCTCCCACCCTCCCTATCCCACTCCTCTAGGTGGTCGCAAAGCACCAAGCTGATCTCCCTGTCCTATGTGGCTACTTCCCACTAGCTATCTGTTTTACGTTTGGTAGTATATATATGTCATTGCTACTCTCTCACTTCGTCCCAGCTTCCCCTTCCTCCCAGCCCCCATGTCCTCAAGTCCATTCTGTATGTCTACGTCTTTAGTCCCGTCCTGCCCCTAGGTTCATCAGAACCTTTTTTTTTAGATTGAATATATATGTGTTAGCATACGGTGTTTGTTTTTCTCTTTAGAAGCAGGAATTCCCCAGTGGTCCAGTGGTGAGGACTCCACGCTTCCACTGCAGGGGGCACGGGTTCGATCCCTGGTTGGGGAACTAAGATCCCGCGAGCCATGCATTGCCGCCAAAAAAAATTAAAAAAAAAAAAAGTAGAAGCAATGTCTCCTTCCCCCTACTGGAGGGTTGTGGTAAAGATTAAGAAGAATGTATACATTCTGTGTTGGCTGGCACATGCTAAATTCTCAATAAATGCTAAATTCCTACCATGAGTTGATGAGCAGACTCATTGGGATTTACTCTACATAGTGGTATCTCCAAGGGCTTAATCTCTTGATTAAGGGCATGATGAGTTTCCCTTACCCAAGGCTCTATATAGAGCCAAACAGTTTCCTTTTGCTGCTCAGTGTGGTGGTGCAAATTAATAAAATGACACTATGTAGTGCTTCAACCCTGTCATGCAGTGTTTCTATAGACAGCTCTTAATGTCCATTTTAGATTCTGCATGGAGAGAAATAGGCTTCAAGTATGTTCTCATCCTGGGATTATAATGTCATAGAGATAAAACCTAGTTGGGGTTTCCTTGGAATTTTCAAGGAAATTTATACACCATCTACATCTGTACTTACACTAGTTAGTTGTTCAAACCATCCTAATCTATTTTTACTAAAAGCACACAGTGGAGGTATAAGATGGAGAATTTGTTCTCCTGCATCTGCTGCCAGCCTTTCCATTCTTGCTTCGTTCCTTGTTTTTGATAGGCAAGTTCATTTGAGAAGATTTGAGAAGTGGAAGCACAAATATCAAGCTAGCATCTTGCATACATTATCTTGCAATAATTCACAGTACAATAAACAGCTGTTAATGATGAGTCGCAAAGCAGAGATACTGGTTTTACGATTTACTCTATACAACTAATTAAAAAGATATCTTTATTGTCTCTTCTATCCATACAGCCCCTTCACATTTATGTCTTCTAGAATTCTTTTCTTCAAATTTTATGAGTGGTATTGGCCCACATTGGCTTGTGTTCCAGATGGATTAAGACGTAACGGGATTCTCTTAAATCTCCACAACCACCTTTTTTGCCCGCTTCCTACACTTTAGGCCTTCCACTTCTCAGGAGCTCCGACACCCTCTGGCTATCCTGGTTGACCCGCCAGCAATCTGTTAAAGGAAATAATTTTCAGTTTGTAGTGACTTTATTATTTTTTAAATTTTATGTAGTGACTTTATTATGCACTAAATAACTGCGTGAATTTGAGCCAGTCACTCACCTCTTGGTGTTATTTCCTCATCTGTAAAATAATGACATTTGACTAGATGACATATTATAAAATCATTCAAGGGTGAGGATTCTATGGCTCACCAGAAATCATGTCAAGAGTATTAGGGCTTTCAAGTAGAAGACTGGAAGGAGGTGATGCTAAATTTAACCAAATAATTAATTTCTAGTGGTAGACTGTATCATAATCGTCTACAAATGTTTTTGAATACATCCCATATGCATGGCACTGTGCATTAGGGTGGAACACACACACACAGAAAAATGCAGCGGACATTGTTCCTGCCCTGAAGGAGTTTTCAATTGAGTAGTAGAGACATGTATATGAGTAACATTACATCATAGGATTAAATTAAATTAACTAATGTCATAATGGAGTCACAATCAGCACAATGGCTGGTTTATGTCCATTTTAGTTAGCTAGAGTTTGGTAGATAATTACAGCTGCTGACTGCATCAAAAACAGGATCATTTTTGGAAGTGAAACAATGCCTGAAATAGTTGCCAGAAGTCTATTTAGAGAGTTGAGGTCTACTTGTTTATTGCAAAGAGAACATTTTATGTGCTCTCTAGAAACACTTTAACATCCAACACATCCTCCATTTTGAATTTCCAGGAAGCAAAAGAGATTCACTCAAGATGAAAGGAGGTAATTTAGTGGCTTAAAACAACCATTTTAGTTTGCTTACAGTTGTGTGTGGGTCACGGATTTAAGAAGGACTCAGCTGGGCAGGTCATCTTTTATCCACATGAGATCACGTGGGTTTGGAGGACCTGTTTCCATAATACTTATTCATGAAGTATCGTATCTGGCATCTCCTTGTTGTTTGATTTATCTTTCTCCACATGGTGTCTCGTTTTCTAAGGTCTTTCCATGTGGTTTGAGCTCCTCATGGCAAGGTGGTCTCGAGTAGTTTTACTTTTTATCTGGTGGCTGGATTCTAAGAGGGCAGGACAGAAGTATCATTCTCTTAAAGGTTAGGCCCAGGAGCTGGTTTAACCTGACTTCTATCTTACTTCATTGGTCAAAGCTGTCATAGGGAACACTCCTCTTCATGGGAAGAGTATCAAAGAATTGAGGTCATCTTTTTTTTTTTTTTTTTTTTTTTTTTTTGGTACCGGGGCCCTTCCCAAAAAACATTGGAAAGATTTCAAAGATTTGGGGTCTTTTTTTTTTTTTTTTTTTTTTTTTCGGTACGCGGGCCTCTCACTGCTGTGGTCTCTCCAGTTGCAGAGCACAGGCTCCGGATGCACAGGCTCAGCGGCCATGGCTCACGGGCCCAGCCGCTCCGCAGCATGTGGGATCTTCCCGGACCGGGACACGAACCCCTGTCCCCTGCATCGGCAGGCGGACTCTCAACCACTGCTACCAGGGAAGCCCTGAGGTCATCTTTAATATGCCACACACTCTTTGGGGCATGAGGTCTAATATGAAATCATAATTCCTTGATTTTTCATTTGCTCATTTTTTTGATGAGAAGGAAAAAATAAATGGTTAATCCAACCAACTTTCTTAACAGCATTTAACTGGCATTTTGAGTGAGACGATTCTTTGTGTGGGTGTATGCTAAAGATCATCGGATATTTAGTATATAGCACCCACTAAATGCCATTGGTGCCTCACCCCCATCATTGGACAATAGAAACACAATCCACAACATTTCAGAACTCTCCATGGTGGTACAGATAGGACTTCTCCCAGATGAAAACCATAGACCTGATATCTTAAGATGATAGATTTCCTAGAGAGGTGATGATCAGGTTACTCTGTGGGCTGTACTGATGTAGATAGTAATAAAATGACTAGTTTCTGTTCGTTCCAATCCATACAATTCAAAGTTCTTACTCAGTACCTAGATCCTCTGTGTTTCTATCAATGGAAGTTGTTGTAGAGCTGTAGGAACATACAATATGCACCCTGCCCTCAAGCGGGATCTGACATTATTGGAGACATATTAGTCAATCTTCAGTGAAAAATACTTCATGCCACTTTCAATAAGAAAAGGCATTTATTATGGGATATTCGGAAATGTAGAAAACTAAAGAACACACACACACACACACACACCTTGGATCACACAATTCAGATGTACCACTGTTGACATTTTGATGGGTCTCATTCCTATTATTAATATGTGTATCTGTATGGAAGGACTTTATATATATATGTATACATACAACAGATAATATCTAGTACTTCGTAATACTTGATAATAGAGATATGGTATTATATATAGTACTTTCTGTAATATGCTTTGATAACTCTTACCACTGAAAAGCACTGGAGTTAATTTTTAATGTAAGACATTACTTAAATGAAGTGTTAAACAGAATCAAAGGGTAAAGAAGTGTGTATGGCGATGCTGGCCAGAGTTAGTGAGGAAGACTCCAAGCTTCCTCAGGAGCTTGGAGCATGAGTAGACTTAGGATTAACAGGGTCCTCATCAATAATTTCATGATAAGAACGGGCATAGTATAATTAGAAGACAGTCTAGTTTTTATCTTTGTTATTTTTTCCTAACTTTGGTAAATACAATAATGTCTTACTAAGTTTTACCGAGATTTTAGTTTGAAAATGGTAATGCATTCAAGAGATATGGGGAAACTGGGAGTGGGCATTGGTTTTTAAGACGTCATTAAAATCTGCATAGCAGTCTAAATAAACGCACAGGTGGAGTCAGTGACAGCTGTGATATATTGGTCCTACATGAAATGGTAGGGTGGGAGTTTCAGAAGTTGGTGAGTGAGGAAATAATAAAAGATACCCTCTAAAGAACACTTATTATTCACAGTGAGTTCAACTCCAGAATTTCTGTTTCTTTCCCAAAGTGAAAGGAAGGAAAGAAAGCCTTCTCTTATTGTTTTCAGTTTACTGCTATAGTGATAAAGGAGGCAAGAGAGTTATTACCAACTACCTTGACAGTAAATATTATATTCTAAACAATAATGCATTTACTAATGTTACCCATGGTACCAGTAAATGAAATTACTAATGTACTAATAAAATAAAAATAATGCAAATGAATGTAAGTTGCATGAGGCCAGAAACTTTGTTTTGTTCTCTTCTCTCTCCTAACCACTCAACAGTTACTAGCGTATTGTAATATTGAATGAAAGATTCCACATTAAGAAGAATGTACTCCCTTATGAAAAATGGGAGAAGAAATAAATGGCATGAGCAAAAACAAGGAACTACTTTATAGCAAATGTAAATTTTTGCCTACCGAAACTGGCTAGTAAAATGCTGTTTTTATACTATGACATGTTGGTTGAGTATAACCTACCCAGCGGCAAATCCAGAAAATCTTTGTGTAAGCAAAACAACCTTGAGATTCTTGCCTACATTTTTGGTTAATCTAGTTATAACTTATTTAAGACAATGTATTCAAAGTGACTAAAAGATTATTTTGTTAAAATTTGAGAGTGACTGTTATTAAAATTCATGCAATTATATAAAAGTAGAAAGCCAGAATATGGTAGATAGAGAAATAACACATTATTTTAAACACCACTTAGTCTAGGGTAAATTAGATAATAAGCACTATATAAATACTTGTTATTGAATGAACAGATGGTTTGTTTGTATTATATCATAATGAAGATGAGTCAGTAGGGGGGAAAAAAGACTACTAAAGGTGGTTTCTAAAAGAAATAAGCATAAGCTCTATTTACGATAGCCAGGACATGGAAACAACCTAAGTGTCCATTGACAGATGAATGGATAAAGAAGATGTGGCACATATATGCAATGGAATATTACTCGGCCATAAAAAGAACTGAAATTGAGTTATTTGTAGTGAGGTGGATGGACCTAGAGTCTGTCGTACAGAGTGAAGTAAGTCAGAAAGAGAAAAACAAATACCATATGCTAACACATATATATGGAATCTAAAACAAAAACAAAACTGGTTCTGATGAACCTAGGGGCAGGACAGAAGTAAAGACACAGAGGTAGAGAATGGACTTGAGGACACGGGGAGGGGGAAGGGGAAGCTGAGCGAAGTGAAAGAGTAGCACTGACATATATACACTACCAAGGGTAAAATAGATAGCTAGTGGGAAGCAGCTGCATAGCACAGGGAGATCAGCTAGGTGCTTTGTGACCACCTAGAGGGGTGGGATAGGGAGGGTGGGAGGGAGGCACAAGAGGGAGGGGATATGGGCATATATGTATACGTATAGCTGATTGACTTTGTTATACAGCAGAAACTAACACAACGTTGTAAAGCAATTATACTCCAATAAAGTTGTTAAAAAAAGGAAAAGAAATAAGCATATTAAAAGAATAATTTTAGTTCATACTTATAAACTTTTTATTAAAACATAACAATTGCAAAATAACCAGGATAGACTCATAATGATAAACGGACCAACAAATCCTGGTCAAATGAAAAGAATATTTCTGAGTTAATTGATAATTCTCATGCCTCACTTGATAAAGTCAATATCATAAGTAACGTTGTTATTCTACACAGGAGGAACCATAAGTAGAGTCACTGTTTTAGGGACAACAGTGGTTAAATTTTAGTGGTCAAGAGAATCAGTTGAGAAAGTTGTTAAAAGTCTGATTTCTGGCTTTCAACACTAAATGATCCTCCTTCAGCATGTCTGGGGTCAGGTGTCTGAATCTGCATTTGTAACCTCCATTTCAGGTGATTGCTGGGTAGGTGATCTGCGGTCTACATCTTGAAAAACAGTTCTTGGAATGTTTGCTGCTCTGTCCCTGCTCAGAAGATTCAAACTGTAAGTAATTAATGGACCCAAGATACTGTTAACTTTGGGGGGACTTTTTTATTGTAGTTTCTGGGCATTCTTTTGGGGCTTGCCCTCCAACTAGATTAAATTCCCCTAAAATCTGCTTTGCCTTGTTAAAATAACTACCCTCACTCAACTCAGGACTTATGTTCACAAGTAAGACTGGTCTGAAAATTGCTTTCTTGTGTACTCTTTACTGGGTTTTAATAACCATGTTATATATGTCTTCCCTTTCTGTGCTGTGGAGGCCGTTAAGTTGCATTAGAATCAACTGCTTTTAAAAGTTTGTAAAATCCCTCTATGAAACCATGTGGACCTGGTGATTTTGATAAAGGGGGAGACTAGATCTTTGAGCAATTCCTCTGTTTTTCTTTTATTTGTATTTGAACTGTTTGGCTATTTTATCACTTCTAGAGTAAATTTTACATTTTTGAAAACTGTAGGTTTCTTTCGTGTGTTCAGATGTTTTTGTTTGTGCAGGATTTAGTAAGCTAGTTTCATATGCTTCTTTGAATTTTACCCATTTTATGAATATTCCCCTCTGTTCCTTATTTTGTGCATTTTTTTCTTATCTCGCTCTTTTCCCTTCAGTTAGCTTATAGGTGAGTCATGGAGAAAATGACAGCAAGTAATTTAAACAATTTTTTAAATTAGAAAAATAATTTAAAATGAGTTCCAAAAAGATTTTAAAAAATAGAGTTTCCTCAAAGATGGGAAAAGTGTATACACATACACATATGAATCTGCCATTTTCCATTCTAGTTAATCTTGTAGTGCCCTTGGCAAATGGGGCCTGTTCTAATGCATTTATACTTATATAGAAATAAAAATAAAAGAATGCGGTTCTGTTTTACTAATGGTGTATACTGATTAAAAACTATTTCGTTTTAATTTTTTACACTGATGTGTTGATGTTGATTATGTTTTGAGTATCTGTTAATCTATATGCAGGCATACCGCCAAAATATTGCAGGTTTGGTACGAGACAACTGCAATAAAATAAATACTGAAATAAAGCGGGTCATACAATATTTTTGGTTTCCTAGTACGTATAAAAGTTAAGTTTACATTATATTGTAGTCTGCTAAATGTGCGATAGCATTATGCTAAAAAACCAATGTACATGCCGTAATTAAAAATTGTATTGCTAAAAAATGCGACCCATCATCTGAACCTTCAGTGAATCCTAGTAGTGACATCAAAGATCACCAATCACAAATCACCATAACAAATAAAATAATAATGGAAACGTTGGAAATATTGTGAGAATTACCAAACTGTGACACAGAGACACAAGGCGAGCAAATGCTGTTGGAAAAGTGGTGCTGATAGACTTACTCGGTGAGGTCTGCCACAAACCTTCGATTTGTAAAAAAAAAATGCAATATCTGCAAAGCGCAATAAAATGAAGCACAGTAAAGCAAGGTATGCCTGTATCTATCCATAAATTTAACTGGATTAAACTTTTTTCACATGGTAAGAATGCTTACAGATTTGTAAAATTCTCCTAAGCATAAGCTAGGGTTGAGAACAGGAAATATGGCAGAATGAGGTCAATAGAATAGCAATGAGTTGTATTCTGTGCATGTTAGTGTCGGATGGTCATGTGTGCTCACTGAACCCTCCCTAAGTCTTAAATGTGACTGTTATTAGTCATCATTTTGTTGACTGGTCTAAAAAGAAGGAGAAATAAAATAATATTAAGTGTCTTAATTATACTGGGTAATATTAATCACATTTCACTTATTTCATTCTAATAGGTATAGTTCTGTTAGTCTTATGGTACAAATTTGAAGAAAAAGGATACTTCAACTTGGTCTTTTTTTGTGTGTAAAAGTAAAATTCCCTTTTTTTTTTTGCAAAGCTCATTTGTAGCACTAGGGAGGTCATTTCCTATCTGTAGGTCAGAGATGGATTGAATGCAGAATTCTAATAACTTTTTCAACACCTGTTGACACCTGTAGTCTTTTCTTTCCCTTGGTGTGTGTGGGGTAGGGTGACGGCTCTAGTTATGTGCAGAATTGCTATGAAGATGCCCTCTGTCATGATAGGTGCCAGGTGCACTGCTAGCACTCAATAACTAATGGATAATGATAGGATATATTCACACCTTGGAAATGAGGTGGTGAATTTTTTGAATTTTCTGATAGAGTTCAGCACAATGAGAATCCCCACGGAGGTACCCGGAGTGAGGATCTGTCCCTGCGATAGCAGGTGATGACAGGGGACTCTGTTTCAATATGTTTTGGACAGGAAATCACAGCTTTGGTCTGCTGAAGCTGGCGAGTTTTCATCACTTATACACCAGTGGTGTTATAGACTTGTGGAATCTGTCATTCTGAAAGGATTCTGGAAGCCAAAGAGTGACTCTTACCTCAGATGACATTGGCGTCCCCTGGCACTGAAAATTAAATGTATGAAGTGAGAACGTTTCTAAAAACAATAAAACAAACACAATTATGAGGGCAATAAGAAAGTGGTGGTGTTTGTCAAGTTGAGGCTGGAAAGAGCTTTTGTTCTCATTTATAGCAACTCAAATTACTACACAAAGTAAAGACAGACAATGTTTGGAGTGAAATTAATCCTATTTAAATTCTTTAATAACTTCAGATTCTTTTTAAAAATTGGTTACTAGACAGTGGGAGTTGGATGCCAGACTGGTATCTAAAGGCCATTGGTCCCCTGCAAAAAAAAAGTGGAATTATAAGTATATTAGTACTCCAGTGGGAATCTGTATTGGAAGACTTTATTAAAAGTGACCCTGATTTACTTGTTTTGAATTTCTCCATGAAGACTACAGAGTCTGTTACTATTTAGTGGGCCTCATCCAATATTAAGTGTGAAAAGTGGAGGGTACTCCATCAGTTTGGGGGTTTATGTTTTTCCACTTGTACAGCCCCAAGGGCAGCTCATTTCCAGGAAGTGTGGTGAGGACAGATGGGACCAGTCCACCTGCCCAATGCCTCGCAGTCATCTGGCCTAGGTCAGAGAACCATGGCAACTAAACATTTCCTATGCTCACTGAGTCACCGCTTGGCTGTGCAGTCCTGGCCAGTTCCTGAGGTCCTGTCTGACCTAAAGTTCTGTTCTCTATGTGTTAAGAAAAAGGACAGGGTCAGCAGAGTAGACACTCCAGGTCATGCTGACCTGCGATCCTAAGATAGGGACATTGGACTGTTTAAAAATAATGATTTCCCTTCTAATCTTTTCCTTGTATACATATATTCCTCTTTTCTAATTTGCCCCAGTTCCTCTCACTGTTTTGAAAACAGTTGCTTTCTTGAACCCCTTGTTGGGGTAAGCCGAGCTTTCACAAGCCATATTCCTCTGTTTGAGAGATTGCACAGCACTCTTGGAAAATGTTTTCAGGTATTTTGGGTTGGTTTACTTATTTTGCCAGCAAGATTTCAGCCCCTGAATAGACCTTGTGTAGCCTTATGAAAATGCTGTTTTACTACCCTGCTGCAAGGCTGTGAGTTTATCACAGTCCTAAATATTGAGATAAACCCTGATTTATCTCAATATTGGTTGATTCCTGGTCCTCTGAAGACAGCGTCTGTGATTAAACTTCATCCTTCCTTTCCCAGATCCAGTGTCTACCTCTAATTTGTTCCTGGTTAGTGACAGCAAGTTCATAGCCTCAGTTAGAGTTTTACTTCTTTCATTTGTCATAGCTGCCTCATCTTTCCTTTCTGTGTGTCTTAAGATTTTGTCTGGGCATGCGTTTGAGAGCTTTAAGGGTTTTGTCTTAAGATCCCTGGATTGGAGACTTTAAGTTCCCAACGAGGATCGCCCAGCAGTCAGCAGCCCTGCCTCTCCACACTGCCCCATCAGCAGGATCACTTAAAGCAGGAGCAGGCCCATCCTTTCCCCGGAAGGACCACCCCTTTCCCCGGAAGGACCACCCCTTTCCCCAGAAGGACCACCGACACAGCTTATAAAATTGTATGCGCTGAGAGAGGCCCCTGTTGGCCTGCACCTCCAGAGTTTAATTTTCAGGCTTAGAAAAGCCCACGGACATTCCACACTATATCACCCATTTGCAAAATACTAGATGGAAAATGCAGAAATGAAGCAAGTTTGTAAATTAACGGAGGATGAGCTCCTGTGACTATGTCATCCTTTTCCTTATGAGTTTTCAGATGTTTAGCCCGTGGGATTTGCAGTAGAATCTCATAAGAGAGCAGGAGTCTTAAGCCTTTAGGTTTGTCAGTGTAAGTAAGTTAAGGGGCTTTTCTGAACAAGAGTGCTAAAATTTCAAACAATTCCTTTGTTTTTGACCTAATGATAACTGTGAAAGAGAAGAAACCATTTTGTTTGCTTTCTCAATTCTAAACAGTTTACCTATGGATGTATGTGTCCAGAGTCCATATAGGTGATGGTCTTGGGACCAAAGGAGGAGATGAATCTGAGCTCCCAGAGCTCGGAGACAAAGAACTGGAGGGACTTAGCTTTGAGATGTGGTCACCCTGACGACCATTGCTTGAGCCAAGCACTTGTCATTGTGTGTCTGGGTACAAAAGAACCAGGGAAAGAAAACGTGCATTCAGTCCCATGGCCTCTGCAGAACCTCTGTTAGGACTGTGGGATCCTTCCTTTCATTTGACATGGGCCTCAGGTGGTCATAAACAGGTGCTACTCAGAGAACAGATGTTTTGAGACAAGGTAACCTGAATGTCACCCAGCCGTAATGGTTTTAGGTGTGGTGCAACCTGGATATCATACAGTGAGCTTTCTTAGGAACCAGGTTTGGTATATGCTTAGAAACAAAGGAGAGAGGAGAGGAGCTCCCCAACACAAGAATTCAGATGACTGCTCCAGCAAGAAGCTCCTTTCCAGAAAAATGAGGGAGGCAGCAGCAAAATGCTGAAAGGAATCAGTGATCATCGGAGCATCACTTCAGGCAATTGAGACAAAGAAATAGGTGGGAAAATGCCTCATAATTTCCCTAATAACTTGGATCTCTGGTTTCCTGTGAGAAGGCTATTTTAACAGGAACTTGTGCTGTTGAGAGAGAAGTACAGTTAGTGTAAATGCTGAAGTCATAAACATTACATATTAGGGAAAAATCCAACCAGACACGTTATTTTTAGGCCCTTACATTTTCACTTAATTTGAATTATTTTATTTCTCTCCTTTCAATATTGACCAAATTAGTCTAGAGAGAAACACTCTAGTTGTTGCTGGTTTCTGGTTTCTCTCGTCGTTTTTTGGCCTACCACTTGATCATTTGAATATTTTGAGGCATATAAACCATTTCCCATCTCCTAAGTTAAGAATTAAAGATTTAGAATGTAGGCAAACCGAAAAATTATAGCTGAGAAAAGCTGCTACGTCTCCTGGGAAGGAACGTTGTCCTTTTTCACTTTTTGTTTCTTTCTTTGTAGTTAGTCTTTGTCTGAGATTTTAGCATTTATTGTCCACATGGTTATAATCTCTTTGGGGGCACCAAAATCATGAGACCTGTCTTATTTTCAGACTCTCACAGCAAGATTATTTCTTAGAATGCATTTCTCAAAACATACATCACAGGCAGTAATTTGTACTTGTTTCAACTGGGAGTTTTGTAGCAGTGGTTCCTGTCAGTGGGACAGCGTTCATTGTTAGGTTGGTTCAGCATCGTATTGATTAGTTCTTCCTTCCATACTCCAAGGACACTGGTTTTCCTTTGCAGACTATATCTTGAGTCAGTGTTAAACTTTGAGTGTTAAATCTCTTGTAGACTCTCCTTTGTATGGCTGAAGGGAATTTTCAACTTACCCGGCATTCTTGTATATAACAGAATTACATTTTGTGTTCCCAAATGCTTTGTACCATTGGCATTGTTTATTTTGGTTTGGGAGTCCTCGGGACCTCTAGATCTAGCTGCTTCTCCTAGAAGCTGTACAGTAGATTTCCAGAATGCCTATTGAATTAAATAAAGATTTACATTCATCACAGAGTTTATAATTTAAGAGGTTGTCATGATCTTCTTTTTCCAGATATACTATTACAGTCAGAAAAATCTCCCATATGAGTGTTTGTACCTCTCCCCTTGCCATCACCTTACAACGGGACGGTCCCTTGGCCCACTGAATTAGACACAAGATTAAAAAAAAAAAGTCATCCAGCCACATCTGACTAGCAGAGACACTGGAAATAGCATGTCATTTTTAAGTTAAAGTGTTCTACTTTTTGTAATGTTTTCATTGTAAAATGTGGAAAAGGATGACATTTGGCTGTCAAAGATAACATTTCTGAAACTTTTGCATTTCTACATTTGAGATTTTAAGTTTTGTTTATGACGTTGACAAAGTATCTTAGAGTATTAATACAGGATTTATAAAAGTAAAAATTATTTCCTTTACTGTATATATTTAGGATTTTTGCTGCTAGGTGTCCTAAACTCATAAAAGAGTTTCTGTAATCTAAATCACCAAACTTACTTCAGTTTTATCTATTCTTTGAAATACACTGCATTAAATATGGTGAGATGGTGGGAAGCGTTTACTTTATGTAGCACTGCAGGTAAATTACCACATCCACACCCCTCGCATCCCTTCCTCACCCTGGAAAAGTCATTGACAAGACACTTCAGATGGTATGGGCTCTGCAAACATGAAGATTGTGTAACGTGATGCAGCATTATTGACCTGTTCAACTGCCCCATCCCACTCCTGAGAACCCCTCCTTACCCTGCCCCGCAGGTAGGTGACCACTGGCCTTGGTTTGCCTGGACCTCTCCCAATTTTAGTACCCAAAGGCTCATGTCCCAGGAAACTCCTTAGTCCCAGGCAACCAGGACATCTGGTCACCCTACTCTGCAGCCGTGTTCTGGATCATGAGCCTCCCCTAGGGCCATGACTGACACGGTCCATGGTCTATGTTTTTGTCAAATTGGACCAGTCACCTTCTCTGTCCTTGGGATTCTGAATGCTGAACTGAGAGAAACACACTGAGACTAGGAGTTGTTTGCAGCATTATTATATTAAATGCAGTCCTTTAGAGCAGTGCCACATCGATTGCACATTAAAATCACCTGAGACACTTAAACCATACAGCTGAGTAGGCCTTGGCTCCCAAAACTGATTTAATTGGTTTGAAATGGGGCCTGCATATGGTACTTTAAAGCAGTCCTATCTGATGGTTCTAAGATGTAGCCAGAGTCCCCAGTCCACTGCTCTTAAAAAAAGATTTACAAACTCCCTAAACTTCCAGTATCGAGGCTTCCGGAAGTGCCTTGTTTTCTGCTATTTCTGAAGCCTGCTTATTCAACAGCTTCTTGGATTCCATAAGATACTCCAGTATCTTTCTAGTAAATCAGTTAAAAAAAAAAATCTACCTTGAATTGTTTCCTATTTTTGACAACAAAAAGAAACATGAATATTATAAAACAAAGTCAGTTTTTCTAAGTTTTCTACTTTGAGTGAAGCAGTTGGAGAAATAGATCAAAGCAGGGTGCAGTAATGAAGGAAAGACTTGTGCTCAGGACCCAAAGAATAACAACAGTCTTATAGCTAAGGCCAAAGCCTCAGCATAGCATATATTAAACATTCAAGCATTATGAATTGAATGAATGAATCAGTGAATTCCACAGCCCCATACTATGGAATATGGATCAAAACCCATATGATCATTTAGAATTAAGTTCTAGGAAAAATTGTCACCCTAGAGAAAATGAAAAGAGTATTAGTTTAAAAATAAAATATTAGAACAGTTGTAGCACTCTCACTGTCGTGGCCTCTCCCGTTGCGGAGCACAGGCTCCAGACGCGCAGGCTCAGCAGCCATGGCTCACGGGCCCAGCAGCTCCGCGGCATGTGGGATCTTCCTGGACTGGGGCACGAACCCGTGTCCCCTTCATCGGCAGGCGGACTCTCAACCACTGTGCCACCAGGGAAGCCCTAAGCTATTTTAAAGTTTCTTTTGAATTAAAATGTTACAGACTAAGAAGAAGAACAAATACAAGAATGAAGTGTTCATAAGACGAAAGCCACTATTAATACTCATAGGACATGGCTTGTGGAAATTAAAGATCTTCTTTTAAATTACGAACGTTGATAAATAAGTGCTATGATAATAAATTTGGGAAAAAAATATCAGAATGTAGACTAGGAAATATTTTCAGAACATGTTTAATGCAAAAAGTTAATATTTTTAATATAAAAAGTCATAAATAAAAATATAAAAAGGTAAAAGACAGAACTCCAAGAAAAACGGGCAAAGATCATGATATAACAATTCACAAAATGAAAAAAGGCTAATAATCATATCAAAACATGTTCATCATTACAAGTAGTCAAAATAAAGTAAATTAAGACAAGAATGAGGTGTTTTGTTTGTTTTTCAAAAAGACAGAGATTTTTAAAATATCCAAGGTAGTCAAGAATTTTGTAGAAAAAAATGTTTATTGGGATCACTAAATGGAAATGGAACAATATTTCTAGAGGACAAATTGATAATACGGATTAAGGTATTCCTACAGTTCTACCACTCTAAATGTTAGTAGAGTTGGCCCTTTGTATCATGCGTTCCTCACCTGAGGATTCAACCAACCGTGAATGGAATATATTGAGAAAAAAAAAAATCCAAAATGTTCCAAAAAGCAAAACTTGAATTCGTAGTGTGCCCTGGCAACTATTTACATACATTTACATTGTATTTACAGCTTTTACATAGCATTTACATTGTATTAGCTATTATAAGTAATCTGGAGATGATTTAAAATATATGGGAGGATGTGCATAGGTTATGCAAATTCTAGGCCATTTTATATAAAGGACTTGAGTATATGCAGATTTGGCCCTGGCACCAGTCACCCATGGATACCGAGGGATGATTGTACTCATACCTCATATATGTTGTAAATGTTATATATAAATTAAAAGCAAATACATACGGTACATTTTCACTCTGTGTGTGTACACACACATACATACAACAAAAATTTTACTAGGATATTGATCTGTATTACCATTATTGATGATTTTTATTGACCTTCCTGTAATTCCTACATTTCTTTAATACATATATTATTAATAATCAATAAAATTATGTGCAGTAATTGGTAACCAATATATGTAAAAGCCATTCTCTTGATTTAATACTATTCTGAAGAGTTCACTATAGTCTTTATAGCTGTATTAGTTGTTTCCCACAGGTATGTATAACGTTGAGAAATTGGACGTGTGTATGTAGCTGTTGTCCTATGATGGAAGCTGGATGGTTTTGGCCAGACTCTGAATTTATTATTAGTGGTTGAAATATATCCATGAGTTGGGAAGGAGAGGGTTCATGAGAGAAGAAACCTATTGTGTACTTTTAAATTCTTTGCATAACTACAGATGCATGCGGTGGTTATAAATATTGTAGACAATCATAAATTTGTATTTGAGCTTTTTTGTTAGAATTGGTAGGCTTTACTACCATACCAGAAAATTAGGATACAAACCCTAATTATGATAACCCACAGAAAATCTCTTTTGTGGACTAAAAGCTATCAAAGCCTTTATGTGCATAGTTACATTTTGGAACAGAAGGCATAGTTTAAATGTTGGGAATACATTGATCATTCATATTTCACTGTGAGCATTGCCTGTTCCTCAGACTATTAAATATTCTTATATACATATGCTTAACAGTATGCGTAAAACCACATTTTGTAATGATTTGTTTGACGGAAACTTTTAATAAAGTTTATTAATTTGGATACATTATTAAATATGAAGTATGGGACTAGGTGCTTTATGTATCATGTCATTTAATTCTCTTATTAACCATTCAAGGCATGTAGCATTATTCCCATTACAGAGATGATGAAAATAAGTAGTTTGCTTGTAAAGGAATTATCTTTTGTCATCACTTTTATTTTAAAAATATATCATTAGAATCTGTAATCCTCTAAATCCTGTGATTGTTTTATATACGTATTTGGCACAATAGATTTTTTTCTTGCAGGATATGCATTTTAGGTGATCATAACCTCTCTGTATATGTATTAGTATATTCTAGAGCAAGTAGAATTTGAGGTTATTGCTTTTGAGTTTTTGCTCATAATTTTGCAATGTGTACTACCATGAATTTATCGCAACTATTAATAAATAATTGGTGAGACTTCTGAAGAACTCCATTAAGCATTGAACATGGTCTTTCAAATTCACTGTTTTACAGCATCACACCTAACTAAAATATAATACAGGGGAAAGTAAACTATAAAACAATAAATTACACATGCATTACGTTTTTATATTAATGTCACAAATTATCTTATTCTATTTTATTTAACTAGAACCTGCATTTCCAAAAAACTCCCCCAGGAATTTTGATGCAGCCAGACTATGTGATGCTTTTTTAAAATCCCTAAAGTGTTCCATGGTTAAATAAGTGTGCAAAATGCTGGGTTAAGTGAAATTAAACAAGTTATTTGGTGTGGGACTTCACAGAATTTTTAAATGGCAGATATACTTTGTAACTCACCCTAAGAAAACTACAGTATGTACCATTTCTCAAATTTGACCACAGAGTCCCATTTAAAGGGAACATACCTTGGGACTCGAGTCCTGGGAAACACTCTGAGAGAAGAGTTTATAACATCTGGACCTGTGTTGCTAGAGTGGAAATAATGAAAATGGCTTTATTTTTGGCAACCAGAAGGCACTCTCAGGCTACACTGCCATCTCCAAATGGGCAAATATTTCTTAGCAATAACTATCATACATACAAACAGTACTTCTGTCCCTGTTGGTTTGCTATCTCAATATATGATTTGAATTTAAAGGCCATTTGAATGCAGAGTCTATTAGCATATGTATAATAATATTTGATAAACAAAACAATATGCCATTTAACAGGGTCCTTAAACCTACATATTGGATTAACATATCTGCCTCACTAAAAATTATTACTTTATAATATCTTTACTAGTAGCATAAATGCTTTTAAGCAAAATTCAGCATCAAAAGTGACAAGCACAGAGGATTTTTAGGGCAGTGAAATGAATCTGTAAGATAATATAATGGTGGATACGTGTCAAAACCCACAGTGTGTACGACACCAAGAGAGAACCATAGTGTAAGCTATGGACTTTGGGTGATAATGATGTGTCAGTGTAGGTTTATCACTTATAACAAATGTACCCCTCTGTCGGGGGGGGGTGTTGATATTGGGGGAGGCTGTGTATGTGTGGTTATGGGAAATACACCTTCCATTCAGTTTTGCTGTGAACCTAAAACTGCTCTAAAAAATAGTGTATTAAAAAAAGTGACAAGCATATACGTTTTCAAAACATGAAGAAGAACCTCTTCTTTCTCTCTTCTAATGGAGGCATAAGTTGAATGAAGATGAAAGAACAGTGTAGTTAGGGAATATAATGGATTTATAGAAACTTTATGCTGCAAGCACATTTCACATAAAAACAGGTCAGGAAAAACCTTTGCACGTGGATGGAAAATCACAGCACTGCTGGTACCAGATATCTCAATGGCCAGAAATTCTTCACATGCAGTTCCTTTTTCATATAGTTATTACGTACAGATAGGAAAGTCAGTTTTTTTTTTCAGAAAAGAGCAAATATGCAAAAAAAGTCCCTAAAATAGTACTGATATCCAAGTTTGACATTTCTTTTTTTATTGAAGTATAGTTGATTTACAATGTTGCGTTAGTTTCAGATGTACAGCAAAATGAGTCAGTTACACACACATATATATTTTCAGATTCTTTTCCATTGTAGGTTATTACAAGGTATTGAATATAGTTCCCTGTGCTATACAGTAAATCCTTGTTGTTTATCTCTTTTATATAGTGTAAGTTTGACATTTCTTGAAATTAAAATTTATTTTAATGGATTTACAGCTTTCAGTCAGGAGTACAGGTTTTCCATACAACCCTTGAGTTAGTAATAGAAATGAAAAGGGTAACTTGGAGGGTATATGATTTTAACGATAATGAGTTAAATGAAAGATCACTTAAGGAGGACTGTGGACAAAGCACATGAAATCTAGAAAAGATTTTTGCATTCTACCTGATCGACTCATTCCAGATTCTAAGTCTCAAGTATAAATGTTGGCATTTGAGGATGCGTGGCCATCTGTTTTCATTTTTATTTTTTACTTATTTATTATTAAAAAATTATTGAGTATAATTGACATTACAATATTATATTAGTTTCAGGTGTACAACATAATGATTCGACATTTGAATACCTTGCGAAATGATTACACAATAAGTCTAGTTATCATCTGTCACCATACAAATTTAATACAATATTATTGACTGCATTCCCCATGCTGTACTTTATATCCCCATGACTTATTTATTTTATAACTGGAAGTTTGTATTTCTTGGTCCCCTTCATCCGTTACATCCCCTCCCCCCAACCTCTTTCCCCTTTGGCAGTCACCAATCTGTTCTCTGTATCTGCGAGTCTGGGTCTTGTTTTGCTTTTTGTCTGTCTGTCTGTTTTGTTTGTCAATTTTTAGGTAATGTCAAGATTTAAGGCATTTGGTCACCTAAAGATATATTGTTTCCATTTAAAAAATTCTAGCACTGGTACTAATCTCAGGGAAATTACTAACTGACCAGGCAAAAAACCCAGATTATCCTAGATCTTCCTAACTCAGACACACAAATCCATCAATTTAAGCCTTTCTGACATCTAGGTTCTTCATGGAGAGGTCAAGGTATTGGGGTGCAATGGAGAAAGAAGGCATTACTCCAATCAGTTATTCTCCCTTCTTCCTGTATTCCAAGGATGGGGCCCTTATGATTCAATGATCCTTCCTTAGCATACCGTTGGCCAGTGATGGATGTGATGATAATGACCTATCTATGATTTTGGCTTACTCCACTGGGCTGTCGCCTCAGACGCTTGTCTGAGACCTGACTTCACTTTCACCAAAGTGTCATGCAAAAAGCAGTAGACACATGCAGTGACCCTTGTCTGAAACCACTGCTATCCTGTCATTTGTCATCAATAGCAGGCTTTTCACTGGCTTATTTCTCCTTAGATTCTTATTGCTTCTTCACTCAGATTGTACCATCAGCATCTGATTCTTGTATCACATTTGCTCAAGTGTTTCTATATAATCCTTGGTAAAGCAAAGTTTAGCATAACTCTGAGGTAGCATTTTTTTTCTTTTTTTTTTTTGGTTAACAATAGCTGACAAAAGAAAGATTATTCTTTTAAAACAAAGCTTTCATTAATTAGCCATTCTAATTTTTCTCTCATTACCTTATCCCTTAAGAGAAACACAACAATGGTAATAAATGCAATAAGGAAAATTACTTAGTACAGACATACCTTGAAGATACTGCAGATTTGGTTTTAGATTACTTCAATTAAGCAAATATAACAGTGAAGTGAGTCATACTAATTTTCTGGTTTCCCAGTGCATATAAAAGGCATGTTTAGGGCTTCCCTGGTGGCGCAGTGGTTGAGAGTCTGCCTGCCGATGCAGGGGACGCGGGTTCGTGCCCCGGTCCAGGAAGATCCCACATGCCGCGGAGCGGCTGGGCCCATGAGCCATGGCCGCTAAACCTGCGCGTCCGGAGCCTGTGTTCCGCAATGGGAGAGGCCACAACAGTGAGAGGCCCGCGTACCACAAAAAAAAAAAAAAAAAAAAAAAAAAAAAAAAAGGCATGTTTATACTATAATCTTGTCTATTAAGTGTGTGATAGCATTATGTCTAAAAAAACAATGTACAAACCTAAATTTAAAAAAACACTTTATTGCTGGGCTTCCCTGGTGGCGCAGTAGTTGAGAGTCCGCCTCCCGATGCAGGGGACACGGGTTCGTGCCCCGGTCCGGGGAGATCCCACATGCCACGGAGCGGCTGGGCCCGTGAGCCATGGCCGCTGAGCCTGCGCATCCGGAGCCTGTGTTCCGCAGTGGGAGAGGCCACAACAGCGAGAGGCCCGCGTACCGCAAAAACAAAACAAAACAAAAACACTTTATTGCTAAAAAATGTTAACTGTCATCTGAACCTTCAGCAGGTTGTAATCTTTTTGCTGGTGGAGGGTCTTGCCTCCATATTTACGGCTGCTGACTGGTCAGGGTGGTGGTTGCTGAAGGTGGGTGGCTGTGGGAATTTCTTAAAATAAGAGAACACTGAAGTTTGTCTCATCAATTGACTCTTCCTTTCATGAACAGTTTCTTTATAAGCATGCAATGCTGTTTGATAGCACTTTACCCACAGTATAGCTTCTTTCAATATCGGACTCAATCCTCTCCAACCCTGCCTCTGCTTTATCAACTAAGTTTACGTAATATTCTAAATCCTTTGTTGTCATTTCAACAGTCTTCACAGCATCTTCACCAGGAGTAGATTGCATCTAAGAAACCACTTTCTTTGCTCATCCGTAAGAAGCAACTCCTTATCCATTAAAGTTTTATCGACATTCAGTCATATCTTCAGGCTGTATTTCTAATTCTAGTTCTCTTGCTGTTCTCAACACATCTGCACTTACTTCCTCCACTGAACTCTTGAACCCCGCAAAGTCATCCATGAGAGTTAGAATCAACTTTTTCCAAACTCCTGTTAATGTTGACATTTTAAACTCTTCCTATGAATCACGAGCGTTCTTAATGGCACCTAGAATGGTGAATCTCAGACCCATCAGAGGACTCACTCTCTATGGCAGCAATAACCTTACAAACTGAATTTCTTAAATAATAAAACTTGAAAGTTGAAATTACTCCTTGATCTATGGGCTGCAGAATGGATGTTGTGTTAGCAGGCATAAAAACAACATTAATCTCATTGTATATCTCCATTAGAGCTCGTGGGTGACCAGGTGCATTGTCAATGAGCAGTAATATTTTGAAAGGAATTTTTTTTTTTCTGAGCATTAGGTCTCAACATTTGGCTTAAAGTATTCAGTAAACCATGTTGTAAACAGATGTGCTGTCATCCAGGCTTTGTTGTCCCATTTATAGAGCACAGGCAGAGTAGATTTAGCATCATTCTTAAGGGCCCTGGGATTTTCAGGATGGTGAACGAACACTGGCTTCAAACTTCAAGTCACCAGCTGCATTAGCCCCTAAGAAGAGACTCAGCCCGTCCTTTGAAGCTGTGAAGCCAGGCATTGACTTCTCTCTATGACAGTTCTAGATGGCATCTTCTTCCAATAGAAGACTATTTCATCTACATCCAAAATCCATTGTTTAGCGTAGCCGCCTTCATTAATTATCTTACTAGATCTTCAGGATATCTTGCTGCAGCTTTTACATCAGCACTTGTGCTTCACCCTTGCACTTTTATGTATGGAGATGGTTTCTTTTCTTAAAGCTCATGAACCAACTTCTAACTTCAGACTTTTCTTCTGTAGCTTCCTTAACTTCTCTCAGCCTCCATAGAACTGAAGAGAGTTAGGCTTTTTGTTTGTTTGTTTTTTGCGGTACGCGGGCCTCTCACTGTTGTGGCCTCTCCCGTTGCGGAGCACAGGCTCCGGAGGCACAGGCTCAGTGGCCATGGCTCACGGGCCCAGCCACTCCGCGGCATGTGGGATCTTCCTGGACCGGGGCACGAACCCGTGTCCCCTGCATCGGCAGGCGGACTCTCAACCACTGCGCCACCAGGGAAGCCCTAGGCTTTGTTTTAAAACAGAATGCTGTGGCTGATTTGATCTTCTATCTAAACCACTAAAACTTTCTCCATATCAGCAATAAGGCTGTTTCATTTTCTTATCATCCATGTGCTCACTGGAGTAGCACTATTTATTTCCTTCAAGAACTTTTCCTTTGCTTGCACAACTTGACTAACTATTTGACTCAAGAGACCTAGCTTTCAGCCTGTCTCTGCTTTCAACATGCCTTCCTCACTAAGCTTAATCATTTCTAGCTTTTGATTTAAAGTGAGCCTTCCTTTCACTTGGACACGTAGAAGCCATTGTAGGGTTATTAATTGGTCTAATTTCAATTTTGTTATGTCTCAGGGAACAGGGCGGCCCGAGGAGAGGGAGAGAGACAGGGATTTGTTGGTTGATAGATCAGTCAGAACACACATACATTTATTAATTAAGTAAACCATCTTATATGGGCACAGTTTGTCGTGTCCCAAAACAATTACAAGAGTAACATCAAAAGATCGCTGATCACAGATGACCATGACAAATATAATAATAATAAAAAAGTTGGAAATGTTGCAAGAATTACCAAAATGTGACACAGAGACACAAAGTGAGCAAATGCTGTTGGAAAAATGGTGCCAATAGACTTGCTGGATGCAGGGCTGCCACAAACCTTCAATTTGTGAAAAGAAAAAAAAAAAATCTGTAAATCACAATAAAGTGAACACAATAAAATGAGGTATGCCTGCAATGAGTTTAGGAGTATAAATCTATAACCAAAGATTTGTGAGAAATTAGTAAATTTCCTCAGTATTAACTGACTACTTAATTCAGTAGCTTAAAATTATGATGTCTTTGAATGCGAAAACAAGAGAATCAGATGTGCTTTCTTTCTGGCTCAGTGTTTCTCAGGGAAAGTCCTGTTGGCGTGTGGGTGGGAAGAGACTTCTTTGGCAGAATGTCTAGTTGCTGTAGAATGTTTAATCCACTGCATGCAATAAGCTCTCTCCAGGTATTCTGACAACTAGAAACCCATTCCTTTCCATGTATTTTCTGATGACCCCTAGGAAACACAGTATCACTCCAAGTGAGAAACTTTGCTTTAGTGAGGTTATATTGATCTAATTTGGAAGACAGTTAACGCTGAATAACAGTATTGTATAAACTGGTGAATATTTGATGAATCAGAATTGTCAGCCCTTTTGAATGAGTATTTACTATACTTTGTTTCTGGGTGCCAGTAATTATTATATTTTGTCCTAATGAGGACCAAACCAATTGCCCTCTCTACATGGTCCCTTTATCACCCACTGAAAGTCATGCTGAGGTAAGAAGGTTCCTAAGGGTCCTTTAGATGTTTTTAGTGTTAAAACCTCTAGAAAATCTGCTAGAAAAGTCAATTTCACTTTTTTAAAACATTGCATATGAGAAGGCAATTGGCTTATTCTTTAACAAATGTAATAATTTTATTATAAAAATCACAATTATAAAAGTTTAATTATTACTTGTTTAAGATATTTAATATCAAAATTTTAATAGGGAGGATAAATCAAAAAGAGGAGGATGGCATATTATGTTACAAAAAAATGGTGAGTTTGTAGGAGACACAAGTCCAAACCTGGTGCTGATTTTAAACGCCTGCCTGGGTGACCTGGATTTTATCACCACTTCATCAGTTTTCTCATCTATAAAATGCAGGATTTACATGTTATCAGTTAGATCGAAAATTCAGTCTCTCTGGAACGTGTAGCTAATCTGTACAGAAACAATTGGAAATAAGTATCTCCAGAATTATACATTACAGCTGTCAAAGAATGAGATTTGAGTCAGGAACGATGGCCAACTGAACCTTGTTTTTATAGTGTTACAGCTCTATTGAAGAAAAGCTAATTTACATAATGTTAACTCCTAGCAAAATTCTGGGTAAGGTAGCAATGACTTCATTTTTATTTGGGGGTCACATTTCTTGAGGAAGTTACAGTATGATCATCTGGATTACTGTGGATTTATTCAGCTCTTTTTAAATGTTGAGTTATGATATATAGTACAGAAAATCACATGGAGTCTAGACATTATTTAATACCGCAGGCTGCCAGATCATGCTAAGGGCCCCTTTAGCTGCTTCTGAGTTGTGTTTGGAGGGTGACTTAATTCAAAGTGGAAGGCAAGGGAAGTATTATATGAACTCTTATCTTTTTGCTCCCCTAGTAGAATGGATTAGTAGTTCTTATCCCAAGAAAGGCTGAAAAAATTAAGCACCTTCTGTCAGTGTGTTTATGCTCATTTTCTTAGCTTGAATTCTTCCTGATGTGGTTAATGAATTCCAGGAATAAACAACTTTCTCGCTGATTGACTTGAAGTTCCAAAGAAGCAATGCTTAAATTAACTCGTTTACTTCATTCATCCATCCCCTACACCTTTTGAGATCCTACTTTATACCAGGCACTGAGTTAAGGGAATAAAATAAATGCGAAGTGGACTACCCTCAAGGGTCATACAGGGGACTGTGAGATACAGAAATTCAAACAAATGATTGCAGTTGAATATACTTGTTATGGTGGAGGAAGGTGTAGTAATACAATAAAAACTGGAATAGCAGAGTCTGTCTGCATGATCAGGGGATGTTTCATAGAGAAGGTAGTTAAGACTTCAGGGGAAATCAGAGGATGCACTGGAATCTGATCTTATGGCCTAGGAGCAGGTAGGTGGGGAGAGTGTTTCAGGCACCACAAGGATGAAGTCGTGGAGGATGGGAGAGCCTGTGGTATGTGAGGCACTGGAAGCCTTTGGGGGCTTGTTGCTTTTACAGTCAAGGGAGTTGAGACAGAGCAGGCCACAGAAGCCAGACCATTAGTATTTTTGCATTTCAGGCTGAAATGCAGAGATTCAATCATGTTACACTTGTTTCCCAATACAGACTTAAACTTGGGTTTAAATGTGAACACATCACTGGATACTTGAGGTTGCTGGATACCAAAGCAGCATCTTCTTTGAACAGCAGTTCAATTCATCTTAAATAATTTGAAATTTTTATTGACAGAAATAAATAGTAAGCACTAGAAAACAAACATCATGTATTTTAGAGATTAAACATGAGATTTCAAAGAAATGTCTCTAATGAAGGTGAAGTTGAGAGCTACATGCCCAGAGCCTCAGTGGGTTTGTTTGCCTTTGCTTTCCTTGGTCATTAGAACCTATTTAGCACAAGGGCCTATGAAGGTGTCCTGGAACGTGATGCATTGCTGGCTTTCAAAGACAAGTAATGGGAAAAAATAGATAAAACTATTATTTACAATGAAATGGAGTTTAACTTTTTTTCTTGAAACAAATATTTCCTTCAAAATAATTAAACTTTGTTACTGAAATTGATAGCCTTGTCCATTATACTACTATGTTGTGTTTATCAGGCTTAAGGAGTAGAATAAAAGGATTCTTCATCATATGAGACGATTCAGTAGAGTTTCATATTACTCTTTAGAACTTGAGAATTAAGGCAGCCCTGAAGGCAGACATATGCCCCCAAACAGATCTTCCAGGAGGCATGAGGAGTTGATGACTTAGATCTAGGCAGTTTTGTCATGCTGAAAAATGACATTTTATATCATATTTCAGCACTATTATAAAATTGCAAGTAATTAAATAAAACATTATCTTAACATGAAACCATGTAACAATAATGATTATTTTCATTTGAGTTTCTCTTGTTCATGGCCCACATGGACTTTATTTAATTTTTTAGGGAATGATTGATAATATTTTTATTTTAAAATGATTACTTCAAAGGCATTCAGCAACAAACGTCACGTTAAGCTGAATTCATAATTACTAAGCTTAATTGAAGATAATGATAACACAAAGGGGAACACAAGCTTATTTTATTTACTATCATTTCAACAAACCAGTAAGGAAGACTAAATTGTAATTAAAAAAAAAAAAATCAAGCATTTAAAGTTCTAGTCACTTTAAGAGAATCCGGAAGGCTTTATTTATTACTAAAGGTGGATGCAGTAGTGGTGTTAATGAAAATTCTGTTTTCTGTTCCCATTTCACACACTTGAAATCTCCTTGACCCTGACAAACGTGCTTCATCTCTCACTCTCCTTTCTCCATCTTCAAAAGGATATAGAAATTTATCTATCTTCTTAGTCTATGATTAAATGAGATAATGTCTGAAAACTAGAACATTTTATGCAAATGTAAGGTAGCATTATTTTTCTGTTAGTGACCATAAATAGTCTCTCACAGGTTACGGTAATTTTCTTTTCCTTTTGTGGAATTTAAATGACCAGTTTCTTGCAGGTAAGCTTGTCATGCTTTACATAGATTAGTCCATATCTTGAAGTTGAATTTTAATTCACATTGTTTTCGTTTTCATATTGCTTTTTCACAGTGTTGTGGTTGCCATATTCTCACATTGAAGAAAGTTAATGTCATAAGATAAAAATAAAAGTAATACAAATGTATTACAACTACATGTCCCCCAAGTTAAAAAATATAGGAGAAAGAAAGAGGGAGCAGCCATATTGCTGCCATCCAAATACAACTGCTGTTTCCACCCAGTCTTTCTTCCTGTTTACTATTATAGTGTATTCACAGAATTTTTCACGTAATATTACAGCATATGAGTTTTTCTAGGTAGTGCTACCTTTCCTCCTCCCTCTGCATCATCCAAATCCAGGGGTCAGCAAAACTGTTCTGCAAAGGGCCAAATGGTAAATATCTTAGGTTTACAAGCCAACGGGTCTATGTCACATCTACTCAGTGCTGATACTGAATTGGCCATAAATGGTATGTTGAATGAGTAAGTGTTGCTGTGTTTCTACAAAAGTTTGTTAACAAACATAGGCTGAGGGTTAGATTTGGCCCATGGGTTCATAGTTTGCTAACCCTAGGTTGAAATGATTACAAGCTATTTTATTATTTATCCATGGAATTATTGTATTTCTCTAGAGTTGTTTTATATTTCTTTTTTCCTCAATTGGCATTTGTCTTAAATTCAATGTTGGGCTTGCTTAATTTTTTTCCTGTAATCACTCTCTAAGGCCATTGTTGAAGTAAACATTGTATTTTATCTACTTCTTTTATCTACTTCTGAGAACAGTGTTTTTTTAATTGAATAAATTTGACATGTAACACTGTATAAGTTTAAAGTCCTCTGTCCATTTTTGATTGGATTTTTTTATTGTTGTTGTTACTGAGCTGTATGAGTTCTTTATGTGTTTTGGATACTAACCCCTTAGCAAATAGGCAGTTTGCAAATATCTTCTCCCGTACAGTAGGTTGCCTTTTAATTTTGTTGATCTGTTTCATTTTTCATACCCTGTATCTCCATTTGTTTTTTCCCAGATGATGACCTATTTCTGTATCTTATCTCCAATATCTTCCCTTATCTCTTCAAAGACATTTTATTACACTTATTTAAAATTCTTCTTGTCTAGTGTATTCTGCTTTGTCTGTTATAGTTTTTTAAATTTATTGGATTTTTAAAATAGCATTTATGTTTAAATGTCTCGTTTTCCCTCATGAGATCATTTCCCTGGGGTCTAGAAATGCATTCTTGGGGAAAAAAATACTGGCAAAATACTAGATTACATCCCTCCCGGAATATTTCAGAAGGGGAACATGTTTCAGGGAGAAGATTCTTTGGTATTATGGTCCATCAGGATGGACCACTCTCATTTCCCTCCTTTGCTATATCAACTTACCCTAGGAAATTGCCTTATACCTTCAGTTCAGTCACTGTTCTTTCCCAAATGCTGGTTCTATGAATTGTAATCACCTAGTCCTCGAGGTATTTCAGCAAAGAGAGGAAATGCTCAGGGTCTACAGTGGGCCTACACTTGTTCTTATCCACTCCCTCACTGGCCAGAACACTGCTCTCAAGTTACCTGGTCATTCCAGGCTGGTGCTAGCTTGATATGACTGTGGATTTTATTTTATATTGGGTGTGTATATATGTATTTTTTTAATCCCACTGAGCCAGTGGAACGCTCAACAGTGTGATAAAGTGATGTAAGGTGGAAGGAATAACAAAGAATGACTGGAAAACTCTTCTTGCTTTCTTCGAAATGTGACTCCTAGCCTTCGCACTCTGGATTTCTATCCCTGCCCTCAGCATATGTGCCAGAACTCAGTCTCCTTCTGTTTCCCCAGAGGGTTATCAGGGTTTCTATGATATTTTCTCACATCTTCAGTCTCCCTCTCATTTCTGTGACATCTCCAGCATTGTATTGTGGTGGAGGAGGCTACCTAATCCCATGTCTAGGTCACCTTCTCATCAGGAGGACAAATCTAGTTGATTCTTTAAGAAAGGCTTATGGGGACTTCCCTGGTGGTGCAGAGCTTAAGAATCCACCTGCCAATGCAGGGGACACGAGTTCGAGCCCTGGTCCGGGAAGATCCCACATGCCACGGAGCAACTAAGCCCGTGCGCCACAGCTACTGAGCCTATGCTCTAGAGCCCTCAAGCCACAACTACTGAGCCCGCTTGCCTAGAGCACGTGCTCCGCAACAAGAGAAGCCAATGCAATGAGAAGCCCGCGCACTACAGCAAAGAGTAGCCCCCGCTCGCCACAACTAAAGAAAACCCATGCACAGCAACAAAGACCCAACACAGCCAAAAATAAATAATAAAAAAAAAAGAAAGGCTTATGAAAACTATGACTGCGTTCGTGTATGCTGAAAATGTCCGTCTTAGACTTGAATGATATTTTGCCTGTGTATATTAATTTAGGACCACACTTTCTTTCCCTGGGGCTTCATGTGTATAGCTTACCTACTCTATGACATTCTGAGAACTGTCTGATTATTTTCTTTTTTATAATTAATTTTTATTGGAGTATAGTTGATTTACAATGTTGTGTTAGTTTCTTCTGTACAGCAAAGTGAATCAGTTATACATATACATATATCCACTCTTTTTTAGATTCTTTTCCCATATAGGTCATTACAGAGTATTGAGTAGAGTTCCCTGTGCTATACAGTAGGTCCCCAGGAGTTACCTATTTTATATATAGTAGTGTATATATGTCAATCCCAAATTCCTAATTTATCCCGCTCTCCACCCTCCTTTCCTCCTTGGTAACCATAAGTTTGTTTGCTACATCTGTGATTCTATTTCTGTCTTGTAAATAAGTTCCTTTGTACCACTTTTTTAGATTCCTTATTTTCCCATTTAAAGTGTCTTGGTTTCCCTGATTTGATTTTCAGGATTGTTTATTTATATATAAAGTCTAGTAGTTCAATAGTCTTTCTCTTGGGTCTGGTTGTTAATTATATAGTAACGTTTTTTTGCCTGAAACACCAAGTGCTTCTTAAAATTGCAGATTCAACTGTCTTCAGTTTCTGAAATTTTTTTGAATTAAAAATAATAAAAATTTCTGTTTTATTCATTTTTTCTCACCTTTTGGAGATGCCAATTATGCCTAAGTTGAATCACCTTTGTATTACATACATACCATTTTCTTTAGAAATTCTTGGATCATTTGTTCACTTCTGTTAAGCTTTTCTTGTACGTCCCTCTTCTCCATTTTGCTACTTCCAATGCAGACTTCATTTTGTGACAGTTTTATTATTTGCATTTTCTCTCAAGTTCTGCCAAATCATTTTTCATTTCCTAATCTGATGTCTTGTCATTTCTTTCTTCAATCCCTATCTCTCTTGTGATCTCTTATTTTATAGACGTGGTATTTTCTTTAATTTCATTTAAGTTCTTGGAAATGGCTTAGGTCATGAAGTTTAATCTGTAGAAACATGTTTTCAGAGGTGTTCTTTGCCGTTTATTTTCCTTATTCCTTTATTGCTTTTTGAAGAGACAAAAAATATGCTGCACTTGTTCTTTTTGATTATTACACATCTTTTTAAGTATACAACATACAAAAGTTAATAGCTAAAATGAGTCTAAATTGTATGGAGAACAAATCACATAAAAAGAATACCAGAGTATGTTTTCCATGTTTGACTGATCAGCCTATAAAATTAAACATAGTAATATTTTTAAATAACAATGATTGCCATTAGGCCTCATTTTTAGCCTTTGATTCATTAATGACATAGGAGTCTAGATATACAGCAGTTTTTTGTTACCCACTTATTGTCTCTAGAAACAATTGTTTATTTATTCACTCCTTCTCTAATACTCTTCCTTTCTTTATGCAGATCTAGGTTTCTGACTTATATCATTTTCCTTCTTTCTAAAGAATTTTCTCTTAAACTTCCTTGCAAGGCAGGTCTACTGGTAACAAAATTTTCAATTTTTGTTTGAGAAAGTTTTTATTTCTTCTTCACTCTTAAAGCATTCGTTCACAGGGTACAGAATTCTAGGTTGGTGTTTTTTTCCAGAAACTCATCAATTACAGTTCAGGTTTCCCTACCCCACACGGATTCTCACAGATGTTGCTCTGATTCTCTGGATTCATCTGTTAGTCTCTCCCATTTGGGGGGCAGTGGTTTGCCCTGTGACCTCACTTACAGATCTAAGAAGAGTTGTTGATTATTCAGTTTGTTCAGTTTTCACCTGTTGTTAGGATGGAGTGATGACTTTCAAGCTCCTTGCATGCTGCTCTGGATACAGGATGTCCTATTACCATTTTTAAAATATGTAATACTGGTTTGTCCTTGCATTCCTGGCCACTTTGAGGTCAGATGGGTTATGAGGTTCCTCCGTATCCAGCCCTTTTACCTTAGTCTTTTGCTCTGAGTGAGAGAATTTTGTTTTGGTCCTTCATCACACCCATCTGGCTGAAGAAATCTATGCCTCACACACTCTTTTTTAGGAGCTCAGTTCTGGGCACACTCTCTTTGTGTCATTTTCTCCCCTGCCCAACTCTCAAGGTCTTAATGTTGACTTAATCAAAAATGGGAGAGAAGGAAGGAGAGATGCTAATACATCGCCATCTTAAAATTGGAAGATATCGATTTTATTTTGCAAAACAATTTAACCCCTCACCTCTTTTTTAGGTATAAGGGAAACATCATGCTTTAGATGTTTTCCTAAAGAAAAGAGCTCTCTACCTAGATCTGTACCCTTAACCAAAACGGGATCGTCAGGAGTTTCATAATCATGATTCTGCTTAACCTTCCCCAAATTAAATTCTCAGACAAATCCCCATCTCCCACATTAGTCTCTTGTCCCACACTTGGGAAGAAGAGAAAAGTTTATGATCTTCATGTTCAGGAAAAATCCTAGGGGTAGTTCCTGGGGACAGCAGATAAACTAATTCAGAGAACGAAGGATAACTTTTCCATGATCTAGGGAAATCATAGAGTGAAAATACAGTGTTTGTTGTCTGTCCCCCGAGAAATGATGATGATATTTTCAGTGATATTCTTGCTGATCCATAACCCAAATTGGGTGGAACATGTGCTGTTGTGTCCCCCTATCAACGTAAATTATGATCAACACAGAACACAAAGAATTTCAAAATCGGATTCAGAATTCTCTGCCAACATGCCAAAACATCAGCAATGCCTTTGCCTTTAACTATTTAATATAGTTTTTTAAAAATTTCATTGACCTATAAAATTAAAGGTAAAATTGTTTTCATACCTGCTTCCTTCAAGTGAAAGGAATGCTTTTTGTATCATCAGTAGGGGTATAGAAGAAACAGGAGAGGAATGAATGATTAGTTGCCATTAATTGTATTACTTACTCAGACAAGAGGCATCATTAGTATGGAGATCACCAGTGTTACATCAGCATCCCAAGTCCTTCTATTTACATGTCAGTCTCCAACTTTGAGTTAAATAGGAGAAACTCTCCAAGCCTTAAAGCTTCTGTGTCTGATAGACAAGTCTGATAAACATACAACAAAACATAAGCAGAAGACTGATTTAAATGCATCAGAATATCTCACGGGCAACCAAAAGAATTAAGACCTCAAGGGTCCGATTCATGAAAATTGTGTATTTAGATTGGGTTGTCACCAGGGGGATTCATTGCTTCTCCTTTGCTTAGATATATCTATGTCTAGTGAATCGTTCAGGAAATATTTATCGGGTAACTACTGGCTGAGAAATAGCAATGCTAGAGACATAGTGACAGATATGAAATAAATCAGACATGGATCCCTCCTTCTACTAACTCACAGTGTAAGAGAAGATAGTCTACATAACATAAAATAGAAAGTTGAAAATAGTGAGTGCTATTAAAACAGTTCTTGCAGACACCTGGCCGCTCCATATATTGCTGTGCTGTGGTTTTCTACATCATCAATTCAGTATGATGTTTAGCCCTTTCTGTGATTTCCACACCGATATCCAACCAACAACAAAAGGAACAAAAATACTTACACAGACTTAGCAGATAGGTTGGAGGTTTAGTGGAGATGAAGACTGGAATATATCATGTAAATAGAAAGAACCTTAAATTTCATATTAGAGTTCATTTTTACAAAATTTATCTGGCCATTCTGCTGTCTTGATACCCATCCAGTCCTTGTATACAAGTACCATTTTCATCAAAAAGTGGTTTGTTTATAAGATTGTGTTCTCTAGTTTGTGTCAACAGCCTGCAAAAGAGTATAATCTGTATCTCTCTAATAAGAAAAAAATACTGTTTCTGGATAAATAAGATTTCAAGTCTTTCCTTACTTTGCATAGGATCCACAAATGCTCGTAGTAGACTATTTATGAGGTGTGGGACACACACAGAGCATTGGTTTTCCATGGAGATCCATGGGGATCCAGTTACTTCTATATGATCCCTTTATGTGGAACTGGTAACCTAACAACATTTATTCATAGAATGAAAATTGGTCGTATGAAAAATGGCCCATGTAAAAAGTCTTAGAATCTCACAATATTAGACCTTGAAAGGATAGTAGAGATTCTGAGCTTAACCCATTTGTGTTACGGTTGAGAAACTGAGACATAGAAAGGTCTACCCAAGGACACCCGGCTATCTTATGGGATCAAGCAATTTATAACCTTCTCTTATAGTTCCTAAGATTTACATGCCATAAAGTGGTAGTGTGAAGTCATAATACAGGGGTTGTAGGACAAGATTTCACCCTTGAGAATTGTTTTTAAGACCTTTAGAATTTATGTGATTTTCCATCTCCCTAGATTGATCATTTCTGATGCTTTATAGCTGCAAGTTAATGCATAACCCGGATCCAAATCGTTTCCATAGAAGAGCAAATATCATTTCACACTGCAATATAGAATTTGATTTTAATTTAAAAGTCAAAATGAAAACCTTGCTCAGAATTCATTTTTTTTGTTTCTAAACTTCCCTAGCATTTACCTGTATCTTTAATATTGCTGTTATACCTTTATTATATTATTATTTCATATTATATTTCTGCTAATCGACTATAAGCACTCCAAAAGCAGAGACAACCGTATCGACACCTTTCTCATGGGTTATCCCAGTGCTTTCACATAAACATTTGCTCCATAAACATTTGATGTCTTAATGAATAAATGAAAGGAACATCTACTTGCTATATTTAAACTTACTACCTGTTTTCCTCATTTAAAAAAGATACATGGTGATAAAGGTAAAAAAGATCAAAGTCCTACACTGTAGGTGGATGACTAGCTTTTCTGGCTGATTGAGGTTAACTTTTTTTCACAGTGAAATATCTAAACATAAATGGGACTGACTTGTTTTCCCTTCATAACTACCAAGTATTTTATTCTTTCCCTTGTTTTACTTGTCAACATGTTTTACTTTTATGATGCTCTTACATTTCAACACAGTTAACACATAATGACTTATTATGCAGTTTTCTGTCTTTTTCTTACGATACTGTTTCTTTTTTGACTTGACTTGCAGTGTGGATTCATTTTAGCAGAGTCACACAGTAAGCTTGTGGTGAAGATGATTGTAGGACTTAGTATTTTTCATTTTACATCATTATTCCTAATTACTGACTCTCGATTTTAGAAGGACTTTTCATATACTATCTGCAAATTCATCTTTTGGAACATTTTCCACTGTAGATGAGGCTGGTAACATCAACCTCAATTCATTAAGATCATCAGGGTACAGTCAAGCTTGAATATATTTTAAAAGTGTTATTCCACATTGAGCCTTTGCTTACTTTCATTTTTAATGGAAAAAGCTTAAGGCCCTTCAGGTCAAACCCATTTACAATCAATAGTACAAAAAAATCATTAAAAAAAATAAAACAATCCATTATTGATGAAGGTGGTTGGTAGCATCTTCCCATGTTAACATTTATAAGTTAATAATAAATCTATAGAGTGGGGAACATAAAATATTTAAAAAATGAATAATTGATTGGATGGAGGATCATTCATTAAGGTTAGAAATAATTTACCAATATGGAAATGAGCAGGTACAAACAATATTAGAATTCATTCCTGAGAAATTACCATTTGACTGGGGAGTAGAAAAGATCCAAGGAGAATGAGAGAAAAATTATTAATCTCAACTATTTCATTTGAAAGAAAGGCGCGGGTTATAAACAAGTGGCTGAAGCTTTATTTCCCTCGATAGCCACACTTCCAGAGTCTTTTAGGGCAAGTCACATTTTGCTCTGTGGATCCGAATCAGTATAATAAAAGGGTTGCAACGTGAGCAGGTTAGAAGTTTGTGTTTATAGGACTAAAAAGCACAGTGCAATAATATTCCCACCTGTAAACTAGTGAGAGTGGCGTAGGTGACATTTTCACGATCCAAACTGGTTTCCCATTTGGGGGGAAATCTGAAGATTACTTCAAGAAGGAAGATTGTATTTCCCACTAAGGAAGCCAGAAGTGGAGATGAATGGGTTGAACAGATACAGCCTTTTCCTGGCTCCTGCCACCTAATATAGAGACGCTTGACCTAAGCCCAGCTCCTCCCCAGGACTCTGAAGTTTGAGGAAATGACACGAGGTGCAGGGTCAGGTAGAGATTTTTTTCTGACCTTGTTTGGAGTTGGGAATCTGGTTGTAGAGCAGAGGCTAGAGTCAGCATCCTTTCTGTAGCTGCATCTGGGCTGGGTTCTGCTCACCTCCATTCTTCCTCAAGCCTGATTTTTTTTCACCCTCACCACAGATACTTTCAGTCACCCAATTTCTGATTAAATTAGCCAGAGTCCCCATTGATTTATTGGTACTGTATTTTCTTCATCAATCAAATAGAGATTAAAAATTGCACCTATTGTACAAGACTTGAGGATTAAATGAGATAATGTGAAGAGTGCTTAGACCTTGGCTCATAGTCAGCACTCCATAAATGTTGGCGATTATCATTTTCATCCATATGTCAGCATAGTGGGTATCAATTAGATCCTGCCAAAAATATTTTGTCTTGGATGGATTAATTATTTACCTGCTTAGTGCACTGAGCTAGACCAAATGACCTTTTACGGCTTCCTCTATTGATTTCCTATAGGCTGTTTATTCCTCTGGGGTTAGCAGTAGCTTTTGGATTCTTGTACAAGACGAGGATGTCGTTCTAAAATTAGCGTGGCACATTGAACGGATAAGAAGATGTCATTAGGAATACGGATCAAAGAGTAATTTTAGAAATACCAAGTCAATGTTTTAGGTCAAAGTTGAGGAAATTGTACGGGTAAGTGTATAATTATATTTCAGTGGATTTGAAACAACCTCTTTGTGACAGCTTTAGGTGGCTTGGCCAAGGTCCTACTTTCTCTGGGGTAGAAGACCGTCTAGGAAATGACTGAGGAGTCTCTACCTTCCTTAGGTCTTGAGACACAGGGTCATAGAAGACTCATATTTCCAGGCCGATGGAAAAGAAGTTAGATTCTGTTCCTTTACAAGAGTCACTCTAACTCTCTCCTGAGTCTACCCAACATTAATATCTACACCATGTTCCTCACTGGAAAATGAATATATCAGTTGGGTGCGTGTAGAAATTAGTATTTTAACCCTAAAATTGAAATAGCCTGTTTCAATTAATCTTGCATACCCATACCTAGGAAGAAATTATTACTGTTTATAAGTGGAAAAAAATTCGGCATGCAAATGTTACATGATTCCTCCATGTGAGATAATTTCAGAGTAGAGCTAGGAATGAAATACTGGTTTCCTGAAACTAAGCTTAAAGTGTAGATATATGTTTGGTCTCTGGTGGAAAGAGGTGTTTTTCTAAAACTCTATTTGTTAACTTTTGATGGAAACAGATCGTTTTTCTGAAGCTTTGATATCTGGAAGTCTAATTTTAACTGATGAAATGGTGGCATTCTGTTAACTTGAGAACATGCTTTTTAACCCCAATCACTTAACTTTCTCAACCATATTCTTCCCTTTTCATTAAGCTTCCTTCCTTCATTCTTCCCTTCAATCATTTAGTTATCCCACAGTTTTTGCCTGCCCGTATTTCTACTATGTCATGCACTCTGCTTGTTTCTGGGATTGTCAAGATAAATAAGGCATTGTTCTTACCTAAAAATGTCTCACTTCAGTGAGGAAGATGGGGACTTCCCTGGTGGCTCAGTGATTAAGAATCCACCTTCCAATGCAGGGGACACAGGTTCAATCCCTGGTCCGGGAAGATCCCACATACTGCAGAGCAACTAAGCCCATGCGCCACAACTACTGAGCCTGTGCTCTAGAGCCCGCGAGCCACAACTACTGAGCCTGCCTGCCCCAACTACTTAAGCCTGCATACCTAGAGCCTGTGCTCCGCAACAAGAGAAGCCACCGCAATGAGAAGCCCGCACACTGCAAAGAAGAGTAGCCCCCCACTGGCCGCAACTAGAGAAAGCCTGCTTGCGGCAATGAAGGACCAACACAGCCAAATAAATAAATAAATAAATAAATCTTTTTAAAAAACGAGGAAGATGGGCAAGTGAATAGAAGATTATAATTTAGCAATAGGTCATTTCATGCCTACCCCATCAACTACTAGACTCTATGCTCTAAGAGAGTAGAGACCATCTAGTTCCTAGCATAATGCCTAGAATATAGTCAACAATAAATATTTGTAGAATTGATGAAATAGGTAAATAAGAGGAGGGGCAGCTCATCTTAACGGATAGCTGATTTTATGTCTTCCACAAAAATTACCAGAGGATCCCATCACATGTTTTATTTTGTAATTCACAGATCACACTCCATCCTAACAAATGAATATACTCGGTGCTTTTCTTCCTTGTAAATCTGATTTTTATATACAGGTAGGAAATGTGGGTAGGAAGCAAAAAGTAGACACGAACAGAAGAATATGTGTTTTGTCTTTAGATTTATGGTTATTTGGCTATTCATGTCAATCTTGGGTCTAAGTATCACATGAGTGATTTAATTGGAAGTATGTGTCTTTGCCTTGACTGGTCTTACTTAGTATACAAGCAGTGTATATCACTGTCGTCCTTTATGTTGGCTAGTCTACATCTCTGGAGGTGAAGGATGATTTTCAGTGACAGATGTTTTAATTCTTTGTCCAGTCTAATAGTATAGCTACAGTTTGTGCCCTTTCTCAGTCTGACATCTCCCACTGTCAGCAAATTCTTCCTGATATTTAGATGAATGATTTCTCTCCTCCTACTTTATTCAGACGTTTTGTGACAACAGACATAATTTTTCTAAATTTAAAAATTTTACTCTTAGAAAAATATATACTAAATAGTAAAAGTTGTTCAATATAATAAGAATATAAATATCTATAGACTCATTAACCTTAACTGATCTCACCCTTTTCCCTGTAGTTCTGTTGAGTTAAGTTAAATTGAATTTTTTCTTATCACAATTAGATGGGTCAAAAACTCATTTGCTAGAGGATTAGGATAAATTGTAAAATTACGTTAAGATCCTTAATATTACCTTAATAACTTCAGTTATTTTCTTTGCCTTTACACACTTTTCTTGCTAAACTTAAACTAGAAAACAGATATTCTAGATCTTTGCTCCCTGGATAAATGAAATAACTACATAAATCCTTGAATCGTTTTTTACAACTATTTTTCAGTCATTTCCATCTACTGTTCATTCTTCTGTATATGCATTTTACTCCTTCATTTATTCAACATACATTTACTGATCCCTGGTAAGACATGATGCTAACAGTACGTATTAAGAATAGAACAGAGAAAGACTAATTGCAGGGGAAAATCATGAGGATTGCATCAGCTGCCAAAGGAAGCTGATTTTTATTTATCAATATTAAATTAGGTTTTAAATTATTTGTGAGTATTTGCATTTTACATTCACATCCACATTCAATATGTGTAGTGTTTCACGTTTTTGTTTACAACATTTAACATGAGTAATCAACAATTCATTTTTCCTTCAAATTCCTTCCTCAAAAAGCACCTTATCTATGTTGATAAGAAGTACCAAAGGTGGACTTCCCTGGCAGTCCAGTAGTTAAGACTCCACGCTCCCAACACTGGGGGCATGGTTTCGATCCTGATCGGGGAAGATCCCGCATGCCCAGTGGTGCGCACAAAAAGAAAAAAAGAAAGAAGTACCAAAGGTTAGTCAAAGTTTTGGGCTCATTGTTCACCCATTGTTCATAGGAATGTCAGTCTAACTTTACCAGAATGGCAACTCCATCCTCCCCATTCACAAAATTGACACATTGCTTTTCACTCCTTTGTGTTCTTTGCATCTCAAATTTCACCTTTCATTGAGATCTGCTACCCTAGTCTAGGCTATGGATTTCTACTTATGTTAGGATAGGCTAGGGTGTGTTACAGTTAAACATTAAATCTGAACCCTCAGTGGCGTAACACAAGAAAGGTTTAATTTTTGTTCACACCGCATGTTCTGTATGTGTTGATTTTGCCTGATGCAGGAAAGTTCTGTTTCATGGTCATTCAGAGACCCAGGTTGACATAGCTGGTCACTGAGGCAGGGGAAGGCAGAAGTTGAAGGATCGTGTGGCTTACTCCCATGGCTCAGGACTATGAGTCTGTTTCTTTCTTCATGTGTTCTATGTGTTTATTTCCAAGTCTTTTTAATAAAGGATTGAATGGATTTATAACAGTTTTCAGTGATCTACTTCCAACTCCTTATGACTAGTTTTACTTGGATATCTTTCAGTTTCCTCAAACTCCAAACTTAGCTTTATAATCTTTATTCCTTAAGCAGCTCCTTCCTTGAATTTCTAACCCAGGGCTCCCAGTTAACCAACTCAATAACTTGGAGTTTCTTTATATCTATTTCTCTACATCTCTCTACGTCATTCCTCAAAGACCCAGGTTCTACTAGTGGCTGCCTTGCCATAATTGCTTTTCCATCTTCACTCTCCGTTCCCAATGCTGTGGTCTAGTCTGGCCTTCTCCACTGTTCCCTGATGCTTCAGCTGCTGAAACAGCTCCTTAAGGCTCTAATCAAATGTACGTAAAACTACCAGAGCAATCATGGCTGGGATTTTGCTTACCTTCACAAAAATCTCGACTTCCTTATTAATATTGAAATTTTTGCCCTTTTTCGAGGCTTTCCCTAAATTGTATGATACCCTAATTTGTACCTATTTCCAAACATACATCCTCTAATTTTATCAAGTTTGTCAATTTTCTGTTTTACAAACACACTTGTCTCTTCTTCCTTTGGACTTCTCGTCTCCAATCCAGTTGTTCAAAGCCAAAGCTCTCCCTCCAGGCCCAGCCTAACGATGGTCTTGGAGCCCTCCCTGCCCTCTATTCAGTGCATTGATGTTCTTCTGCTCAGAACTCCTCAAGCCCTTGATCAGTACAGGGTTAGCATCAAATTGCATATTACTTGAATTCATTCATTCATTCAATTAGTATTAATTGACTGGATATATGTGAGAAAACACACATTGCTGCATATGCAGGGGGTATTAAAAAAACAGCAAAGAAGTTTCAGCTGTCACAGAGATTACTATGCAATTGGACAGGTAGACATAAGACAAATGATTACTCGAAATACATCATTGTAAGTGATGATTAGGGCCATTCAGGAAAGTTACAGGGTGCTCGGAGAGAGAATTACTGGGAGAGCTGTTTAGAGATGCTGCAAAGGATGGTGCCAAGTACATTGACCTTGGACGGAGGGTTCTCGATTTCAAATCCTGGCCTCACCACTGATAATCTGTAAGCTCTTGTACAAGTTGCTTCACTTGTCCAAGTCCTAGTTTCCTTAGTGATGTCATAGGAATGATCATGGTACCCATCTGTGCAGACCATGTGGGTTACTTACACACTGTCCATTTCCAACTCTGTCTCTAACTTATTTCCACTATGGTTATAAGAAGAGCTAAATACTCTCCAAGTCTTCCTTGTAGTGAAGATTGGGGGTCATGTGACATGGCTCTGGCTCTGGAGGAAAGTACTAGGGGATGTCTGGAAAAAATTTTGCTTTTCTGATGTGGAATGGTGATAAACATGTACTGGCTTTCTATGAGGTTCTGTGTGTGATGGCTGAAGATTGTCACTTCCATTGGAGTCTCACAGGAAAAGTCTGTGACCTGAGGTGCCTGATTGCACCTCTGTTCATTGCAGTGTGAAATGCCTAACACGTCCGCCGTGAAGGACAGCGGGCTGAACCTGGGCTCTGTGTGCCTGAGGAGTTCTCTGTCCATCACGGTAGCTTTGCCCATGCCCAGTGCCAAGAGGGATGATGCAGCACTTTCTCCTTCACACAGAGCTCAGATGGCAGTACCAACTCTTGAGTGTCCACTCTCTGACATTTCCTTTATAGGCCACTATGGAAAACTGGGGAAAGTACCCAAATAGTTCAAGTATATCATCATCATTAACATCTTTAGGAGGAAACAAGAAATCCTTTATGGCAACCCCACCGCTGGCATGACACTTGCTGAATGCTTCCAACTACAGTGTGGCATCGGGCCATGGTGTAAATTGCAGATTAAAGAAGCTCCTGCCCTAGGTAGAATGGTTCCGGCTTTTCCATGCTCTCTTTGGCACCTCTTGTTTCTTGTCATCTGCCTTTTAGCTGATGGTGACCTCTGGCTGCCCAAACAAATCCATAGTTACCAGCCTAGGCCTGCCCTGTTCAGAGGTGCCCTCAAATTGACTTTGTACACAAGGTCCACCCAAATAGGCTTGTCTTTGTTTTCAGTTCTTCTCAATGCTTTGTTCTTGGCCAGCGTTAATCAGTTAAACCGAATTATACTCAGGTATTCACAGGGTTATTTCTAAAAGCATTACAGATCCTAATAATCTCTTTGTAGGTTAATTGGAGTCCTAATGAAAAATCTGAAGGAATCAGATTTAGATACAAGTAATATTCATTGAACACCTATTATGAGTGAGCCACCATGGAAGGTATATATCTATAAATCTTCCCCACCTGATGACGTGGGTATTAGTATTCCTTAAGTAAGTTTAGAAATTTTCATATAGCTGCAGTCGAGACTCAAAATTAGTTCCTTTAACTCTCGGTCTGGTGATATTTCTGTGTTGAGGGCAAAGTATAGCCTAATGGTTAAGAGCATGAATCTGGAGCCACGCAACTTGGTTTGATATTGGCTTTGCTGCTAACTAGCTGTGTGACCTTGGACAAGTTATTTAATATCTCTGTGCCCCAATTTCCTCAAATGTAAAATGAAGATGATATTAATGATAATAGATACCTCATACGATGATTATGTGAAGATTAAATGAGTTGGTATCTTTAAAGGGCTTAGAATAGTACTTAGTCTATAGTAAATAATGATCAAAGTGGTCACAATTATTAAACTGGACAGTGGGCTGTTACTGACTGGGCATTTCTGGACTTCTAAAACAACATCACATGGAAAACTGTCTACCTGATAATGCTTATATATGGCTCATTATGAGATACAAGAAAGTTTTGCTAAAGAAAAATGTAGAGTATCCTTCCAGGTAGACCCATTAAAGTGAAAAGATAATTCAGGACATGTAGGACATTTTAGTTACACTGTTCAGTAAAGGCCAGGAGATAAAAGTATCACTTTTAAGTAACCTTTTAGCAATTAACCTATATTCCAGCTGGGCAAATATCAGGTTGTTTTCTACAAGTCTTCCAGAAACTCCTAAAGCAGTTTAAGTATCATTTTCTGGGGTAACCATCTTGGCCTATTAAATTCACATTTACATTCGTGAAAAGTTTTCCATTCCCATCCTATATTGCTAAACTAGAGTTACATTGATCTTCCATACATCACTTTTCTGGCATAGACATTTAACTTAAAGTATAAATATCTTGTCCTTCTAATGTGCTTTGCATATAGGGATATAGAGGGATTTAAATGGAACTGGGAAAGCCTGTAGCGTAATTCCCAGCATGCAGTGGTGCCCACTATATTTGGTGATGATGTGGTTTAGGCTGATACCAAATCTAACATTCTACAGTAAATCAACCACGTCTATTAGCCTAAAAGGTGTTATCTTATCCACTGAAAAGCATATCTGCACACACATTGGGTTGTGAGGTTATTATTGAGGCCAAGCAGCATTACAGAGAGGAAGCCCATTGTCTGCACCCCACAAATTCTCCCTCAGTTTGCAAATTTGAGGTCAGTTCAATGCAACAAACACTTATTGAAGAGCTTCACACTGGAAATTCTAGTTGTATTAACAGAATTGTATAAATAATGATACTATAGCCCATTAATTATTATAACTAGAAGTAAGTATCAAGAGCAATGGAAATGAAGATGAAAGGGCACATGGGGAGTTGTCATACCCAACTGCAAAATGCTGGCTAGCTCCAAAGCTGAGCAGTCTTAATCAGGCAATGCAGCAACCTACGATTTAAGGAAAAATTAGAGCACTTTACATATTAGGTTGGCCAAATAGTTCATTCGGGTTTCTCCATAAGATGTTACAGAAAAACCCGAACAAACTTTTTGGCCAACCCAATACATTGTCTCATTTAATATCTGCCTAATATACTGAAGGAAGTATTATTTTCATGCCTTTAAATGGCTAGATGGATACCCAGAGGGTTAAGTAACTAGCAAAAGGTCATAGAGATGATACACCACTGAGCTAAAATTCAGATTCACATAGGCTGACTCCAAAACAAAGGTTTAAACTCGTTGTGCTATTGAAATTTTGTAATACTTCAGCTAATGCTTTGTAATATGGTGGAGACTATTTTAATCATTTCATTTTCTGATTTTTGTCACCTCTTTGGCTCTATGGCAGTTGGGAGGAGGAGTCATTACTATCCTTATTTTTCCAAATGAATGGACTGGTGCTTAGAGAAGTGCAGTGGTTTGCCTAAATCAGAAAGTTAGTAAAGACAGGAGCTAGGGCTTTAATCCAATTCTAACTCCAAAGATTGTGCTTGTTTTAGGGAAAAGAAAGCCACTCTTAAATTTGTGAAATAGTCAAAGTTTGTGTTTGCTATCTCTCATTCTTTGTGGGTCTGATCCCAAATATTGTTTGGTGGTCCCACATTGATGGCTAATCGGAGCTTTCATTAAGGAGCCTAACCCAAAAATTATTTTATTACATGCTGTTATAGTTAATGAGTATCATCATATCAACAGTAATGCTTTAAGCAGGAATGTATAGCTGCTGGTAAGGTTTCAGCCACTCAATGTTATTTGGAACTGGAGATTCTCCTCTTTCTACCTGAAAAAGTATGGAAATACCCTGCCTAATTCCCAGAATTGACTGTGGTAATCCCCCCATAACTAGATACCCAGTTTGCAGACTAAGTCCTCTCCAGCCTCTAACACCTCCACTCTGGTTGCTTGTAGGTTCTCATCTTGTATTGGGTTCTCATCATGTGCCTCACCCCACAGGCACAACTACCACCCTCCCCTCCGACACACATACCTTTGCCTAAACTAGTGTTTCAGCATCCTGACAGTGAATCAGTTCCTTTTGTCTAGACCTTAGACCTTCCTTGCTCTGGAATGCTCTATACTAGTACCAGTGAATGAAGTGCTGTCAAGTAGTTGAACCTTGCTGCCTGATGCATTAGTTCTCTATGCTGTGTAACCAATTACCGCAAATTTAGCACCTTAGAACAATACACATATTTTAGCTCAGACTTTTGGTAGGTCAGAAGTCTAGGCTGTGCCTGTTTCAGGGTCTTACCAGGCTGCAGCCTAGGTATTGGCCAGTGTTCTCATCAGAGGCTCAACTGGGGAAAGATCCACTCCTAAGCCATATAAGGGTGTTGGCAGAACTTATTTCCTTGCAGTTGCAGGGCTGAGATCAGTTTTCTTTCTGGCCATCTTGGCTAGGGGCAGCTCTAAGCTCTGAGAGGTCATCTTCAGTTCTTTGCTATGTGACCCTCCTGGTATGCCCTCTCTCAACATGACATCTGACTTCAAAGCCAGTTAGTGGGGGTCTGTTGCTCCAATCTGTTTAGAGAGTCTTATATAATGTAATGTAATCATGGGAATGATATCCTGTCGCTTTGGCCAAATTCTGCTGGTTAGAAGCAAGGCACAGGTTCTGCCAGGATTCAGGGGGAGAGGGTTATTCAAGGGCATGACTCATTGGTGAGAGTCAATTAGAGTGTGTTGACCACATCTGGGAACAATTTTCTTCAACACTCAAGGCCACTCATGTGGATTTCTGGGCCTTGTTTCTCTGACATCTTGATTTCCCATCTTTGCCCATTTGATGACTGTGCAGGCCATGGGACAGGGCAATGATCTCTAAGCAGAGCTAAGCTTCACTGAATTAATCAGAAATATGATACCAGTAAAATGAAATTTTCACATGTGACTTTTATATAACATTTGAAATGTAATTAGAACTGCCTCTAATGAAAAATTTTGGAAGTTCTTCATCTGTCTAGGTCTGACTATGTCAAATAATGTTTCAGTGCACAAGTAAGAGTTGCAAGTGGTAACTCTACCTGCCTTGAGACGAGCCACTTAACTGGCACCTGGAATCAAGTGAAATTCTAAAACCAAACAATGCTTGACTTACCATGATTTGCCATGAATAAGTGATTTCTCTATTATTTGTTCTGAGTCATTTTATGGGCCTTTCAAATATCTGTCTATTGCACAAACATAGTTCTAGGGCAATACCTAATAAAATGTTATTTTACATTAAGTGCATGTAATGATTTCCTTATTTTGAAGATGGAATATTTTATAATAGAAAATTAGTTTCTTCCAGTCCTCTAAATAGATGTTTAATAAAGACTTAAAGATACTATTTTCAAGGGGCATTAAAGTCTTACTCTGACTAGGATGTCCCTAAGTCTCCATAGGGCCATGCCTGTCAGAAACTGCTTGATTTCTTATTACCAACTGCTCACCTATGTTTCCAGTGTTGGCAATCATATCCCTTCGGTCCTCTGAGTGTCTGCTTCTCTGTTTGTCCCCTTAGCTTGCCTCACTCCACTTGTAGGTTTAACTCCTGGGAACTGTCCCCTGCTAGCCCCATGCTAATTTTCCACATTGAGCTGCATTTGGAGTTATGATGGATTTGGGCAAGCAAGCCATGAATGACATTTTATAGTGTGTGGTAATTTATAAGCCCTTTAACGTGCTTCATCTCCCTTGATCCCCACAATAACTCTCGTGGGGGGTGTATTTCTAAACTTTGTATGTGATGGGCTTTATTGAGAAAGGGGGAGGGAGATAATGTGTTTTGTAATTAGTTCCTGTGTTTTCTTTTTGGAGCAGCAGAGAGGCCTAGAACTGACCACCCTGTGACTTAACTTTTCTGTGATAGTAATGGGGCCCAAGTCCTTCATAATATCAGTGTCTTAACTTGCCACAGGTTGAGGGGTATACACTTGAGCAAACAACATCTCAATCCCATCTGCTAACACTGAAACTCATGTCAGCCTAACTGAGCAAGATTGGTGACTGATGCAATTGGTTTTTTATTTTCACATGGCACGAATGGTAAGAGAAATTTACCCTTTTTATTATTTCGAGTGAATAAAAAATGTCAATGCCAAGCTTAGAATCTCTTTCACTCTGCCAAAGTAGCAAACTGGAGGCTGAAAATGCAGCTAAAACTGATAAAAGATGACAGTAGACTTGAAATGGCAAAAATATAGATCACTTGAAGCAAGTTATTGGAAGAGAGGAAGTTAAGCAAATTCAGCTTGCCCAGACCTATCAGAAGTACTTTTTCCTGCTAGCTGTGATAGAGTGGGATTCACACAGAATGAATGAATGAGTGTCTTCAAACCTGGAGACTCTCCTCTCTCTGCCTCTCTCTCTCTCTGTCTCTTTCTCTCAGAGTCATTTACATACTAAAGTTTTATATAACTGAAAAACATATTCATTGTCAGAGTGACGATGCAAGTTCACTAAAACCTGAGAATCTGTTAATTCCTTTCTTCAGCAGTATTCACAGTCAAGCATTATGTGCTTATTTTCTGTGTATGTTTTGTGGCAGGTGCTGCTTGGTATAAAAACATCGATAAGAAATTGTCCTGGTTCTCAGAGTGTTTAATTTAATTTAACGAAAAGAGACTATAATGGCCAAAAACTTAGGTTCTAAGTTAGTCTCTAAATTCAGTTTGTAAATAATACCTCAAACAGCATATGATGTCCATACTACATAAAGCTAACCTAAATTCTGTGGCTTCATTAGTGAGTACTACCTTATCCAAAAAAGTCTTTCCTGCACTGTCTTCTCTGACACCATTCTCTGCTGTTTCCCCTTTTTCCCCCTTTCATAATCTCCTCTTCCTTTATTTACCCGTTAGATGTTGGTATTTCCTTGGATTTACACTTAGCCAGTCTCTCTTTTCAATTCCATGCACTCCCATGGCAACCTTTCCGATGCTCACTGCATCCAGCGCTACCAGGATACTGATGACTGCATAGCAGTACCTCGTTCCAGGCTTCTTTCTTTAGCTCTCTACTCTTCTTTTCTTTTTTCTTTTTGGCTCCCTGCTATTAATTACTAACAGGATATCCCACAAGAAAATCCAACGTATTTAAAACCAAGAGTATCTTTTTCCCTAGACTTGCTCTTATATTATGTATATACCAAAAATCTGGACATAATTACAAACTTCTCCCTTTCTGCCAATACCTAATCTCTCATACCCATCTGGTTACTGGATATTACAGGTTCTCCTAACTTAACATCTCTCAGTCTGTCAACCCTTCTCCGATCCCAGCACTACTGCCCTTTTTCAGGTCTCCATCAGCTCTCTTGTGGACTATTTTAAGGATTCCCTCATAGGTCTTTCTCTCTATGGTTTCTCCAAGTCTGTCTTCCACATTGTTGGTAGTTAAGTTTGTTTTTGTTTTTTAATGAAAACAATATTACTTTACTTCCATGTTTCAAATCTACTGGCTGTGAAATAAATCAATATCATCTATGTATGTCATTCAAGGTCTTCTGTGATTTGGTCTTTGTCTACTCGCCCATGTCACCTTCTATTTTCTTCTGTGTACAAACTCTGCTTCCATCATAGGCCCTGGGTGCACCTTGCTACTTCAAGTTGCATGCTTTTGCATTTATTCCCTCAATATCTAAGGCTTTGCTTCCCCCCTCTGTCATCTTTCTGGTGAGTCTCTACTGATTCTTTAGGACCTAGATCAAGCATCATCTCCGTTTTCTCCCCTTTCTCCATTTCTTCTCTTGTGCCATGATGATATCTTATTTGTTGTACCATGTTAGTCTGTTAGTACAGTTGTTTATTTATATGTGCACCTTCTTTAATCTCAGTTTCTTGACCTAATAAAATAAATATTGGTAATTTCTAACTTTAGGACCTATCACGAATCTGTGTGATTCAGAGTAGTTGAAGGAATTAAAGTAGGAGAGGGCAGAGGAAACATTTTATCAAAATATTATAACATTTTAATCAAAATTTTAAGTGAAATATGATATTTTGGGGAAAGGATATATTCCAGTGGAGTCTGCCAGTAGAAAGTAAGATTTTTTTTTGCTATGATGACAGTGTTCATTGAGGGAAATACACAAGCATAATATAGACAGATATTTCTTTTTCTCTTCTTCCCTCCCTTCTCCTTCCCTTCCTCCTTTTCTTGTTTCCTCCTTCCCTCCCTTTGCTCATTTACTTTTTCTCTACCTCTTTCTGTCACTCATTTTCTAAGCTCACATTGAATTATTACTTCAGTATTTACCAGATAGTAAACACTGTGCCTCCTTCATAATTACACACTTACTGGATAATTCCAAGTACATATGAAAGAAGAAAAGTCCACGTTAACACTTTTTTCCTTTGTGAATTATACATAGATATATGTGAACTTATCCTAATGAAAAAGCAACGATTCAGTAAGTTAGTTATTTAGGGCAGCAGCGTTGCAGCCAAGATGAACTGAAGTAAATGATACAGCTACCCTTATGCCTCAACTCACTTTTGCTTCTGTGTTGACTGCATTTCTGAAGTCTGGTCTTAAAATTATATCATGGAGTTTCTGAGTCTACCAGGAAAGGGCCTTTCCTTTCCATTTGCATGTTTAGTCTTCAGAATTGCAGTGTTTAATCTAGTGTCATAAACTCTGGTATTCTGAGAATTCTAAAGGAAGTACAGCCAGTGCGTGAGATGTGCATGTCCCTGTACATAAGATACTCATCTGGAGCTCTGATGCTATAGAACATACATCATTCCATGTGCAGCCATTGACAGGCAGACACTAAAGTTTCCTTCTTGAAGCAGTTTCCAATTCCATTATGAATCTCTGGAAAACCCCAATCTTAGGTGCATTCTCTCAGGATTGGTAAATGACACCCTTTTATGCTTTTGGTTTGCAACCAGAAAAAAGTATATTCCTTGGCAAGCAAGGTAGCAGTAGCTGAGTCCTGGCCTATACAGAAGGTACTGTAACACCAGCAAGTAAGTGATAAGACAAGGCACACGATTCTGAATTGTCTCCAGGTAATATTACACACTTGCAGTGTGTCTCAGTAAAGGCTTCGGTTTTGCATCAGCCAGCTCTGAATCACATCTGAAATCTATATCCTCCCTTCCATCTTCCTCTCTTACTGAAAATGATGGAAAGAAAGAGGCTTATCCTATGGGAGGAGCTGCATTTGTTTGATAAGTCTCTGACATTGACTTTCTCTGGTTCTTACTAAGAAAAACATGAAATGCTGTTGTTTCTGTGTGCAGAAACATTTGTGTATTGAACACTCAACATAGGAATATTAAAACATGTATTTTAGATGTAGTTCCTTCTTTTGGAAATGTATTACCTAAATCTTCACTATGAAGAACTTTTTTTTTTTTTTTTTTTTTGGGGG
>NW_020171827.1:1683391-1729642 GCF_003031525.2 Neophocaena asiaeorientalis asiaeorientalis
CAAATTTTCCCTAAGAAAACTTTTTTTTTTTTTTTTTTTTTGGCGGTACACGGGCCTCTCACTGTTGTGACTTTTCCCGTTGTGGAGCACAGGCTCCAGACGCGCAGGCTCAGCAGCCATGGCTCACGGGCCCAGCCGCTCCACGGCATGTGGGATCTTCCCAGACCAGGGCACGAACCTGCGTCCCCTGCATTGGCAGGCGCACTCTCAACCACTGCGCCACCAGGGAAGCCCTATGAAGAACTTTTTAGGACTTATCACCCGTGTATGTGCTCTCTTATCTATAAGACCATCTCATCTTTCCAATAAACATGCTCTCCCATTGATTACTTTTTACTTATTCCTTCGTTCACTGTTTATATATTGAGAGCTATCATATGACAGCAACTATGCTGGGTCACAGGTAGAACTGAGCCAAAGTAGGAAAAAAGTGTTTGCCCCCGTGGATCTGAAAGTCTAGTGAGAGAGAGAGATGCAGTTTAATTATTTCATGAACAAATATAAAACCGTAGCCTCTGTTGGAAGAAGTACATGGCTCAAAAAGAAGTGTATGAGAAGGGTTCCAACTGGTCAGGAAGATCAAGACGGTGTCTCCAAATATGTGAATTTCGAAATGAAGAGATTCAAGGAAGGGGAAGAATTAACTAGGTGGTGAGAGAGGGAAAAGTATTTTAGGCATAAGGAGCAGAATTTATTCAATTTCAAGAGTTGTTTCTGATATAACATGGAAGCAACATTTGTGTTTGTTAGTCCTACAGTTTTTAAAAAGCTGAGATATAATTGACATAAATTGTTTTAGTTTTAAGTGTACAACATAACTTTATATGTATACGATATACTGTACAATGCTCACCACAATAAGTTTTTTTATCCATCATCACACATAGTTACAAAATTTTTTCTTGTGGTGAGAACTTTTAAGATCTACTCTCTTAATGACTTTCAAATATGCAGTACAGTATTGATAACTCTAGTCACCGTGCTGTATATTACATACCCTGGAAGTTAGTCCTACATTTAAATCTCAGTTTCTATTCCACCCGACTGAGTGACCTTGGGAAAGTTTTCATTTTGTATCCAGATAAAACGTACCTCTATGGCTTATTTTAAGGATTATAATTAAGCTAAAATGACTATTTTTTAAAATTATTTAATTAAAAATAATTATTTACCAAAAATTCTGTTTTACCTCTTTGTCCTTTTTTTTTTTTTGGTCTTCTTTCCTACTTTATTTGTATCAGTTTTTCTAAACATAAGCCTCTACCATTAGCCATTAGGAAAAGGGGATAAGAAATCAAGAGGTATGCCATCCTGCCATAGGCTATTGAAGAAAAGTTTTGAAGACAATCCCCTCAATTTTTCAGTATCTGTTTTGCTCTGTTCATTTATGGTCATCTTTTTATTTTCTGTAGTACTTTAGAGTATTAAACCTTGTTACCTCTTGAAAACCTGAATTATCTTGTTTTATTATTGTTGCTGTCCTTTAAAAATACAAGGTTGTGGTAGATCGGTTATATTAATGATTCTAATTCTTCACCCTTCTCTGTCATGGTCCCTTTGGTCATATGACTTTGTAGCTTTTCTCACTAACAGGGTGGCTTCTACTGCCCTGTCGCTTGGATCTGAGCGGAACTTGGAACTTGCTTTGGCTAATGAGGTGTCAGCAGAGATAGCACAAGCAGAGGTTGGAAAAAGCCTTTGTGTGTTTCTGCTTGCCTTTGCTCTTCTGCAATTTCTGTGAGAACGTGCCCGGGGGAGGCTCTTGGAAGGTGATACAGGTGAGGGAAGCCAGATCATCCCAGTTGTCCTGGCTGATGCCATCCTCATCAGCAACAGCTGGGTGAGCCCAGGCCAGAATTGTCCAGCGAAGCCCAGCTGAGCCCACCAGAGTCACTGACCTGGAGACGTACGAGCAAAACAGAGGCTTATTGTTTTAAGCCACCGAATTTGGGATGGTTTATCACGCTGCATTATTGTGGCAGTAGAAAACTGATACAAGAGGAAATTTGGATTGTTTAATTAAACTTGTTTAACAAGTTTAACAAGTTTAATTTGGATTGTTTTTTCCCCAGCTACTCACATGTATGTGGCGTTCTCCCTGCCAAAAGTCCAGAAGATGGGAAAACTGTCTAACCAGTAAAGCTCCCCAATCTTGGGGGAAAAGGTTGCAGAATGAGAATATAGTAGAAGGAGGCCATGGGACACATGAGAGGTCCTGGCCTGCTTTGAGGATTGCTTTATTTTAACACAGCTCATGGAAATTGACTATATAAAGGTAGCATGTTTTTCAGAAGATTAATTCCTTTTATCCAGCACACCATCTCCGTGATATACAGCTATTTACAATGACTTCCGTTAGTCAAAGAATTAATTTCATCTTTAATGTTGAAATGATTATATCATAGACTATCCATATAATGGAATATTATACTACATTAAAAATGATACATTTAAAGAAAATGTTAAGGGCTTAAAAAATGCTTTAGATGTAGATGATAAAGGCCAGTTTTAAAACTGTACATGCAATATAGTCATAATTATATGCATGTGCATTTCTATTTGTAATATGAAAAATACAAGAAGGAAGTATACCAGAGTGATAATCTCTGTGTGATGGATTTATGATTGTTTTGTTAATCTCCTTCACACTTTTTTTGATTTTTTCAATTTAAAAAAGTGATTATATGAGAACTTGTGAGCAGAGAAATTAAAGTATTAATTAAAATATACTGGTTTAGGAGCACTTTGAGGATAAGGGATGTGTCTTATTTTTTCCCGAATTTGAGCACTCCAGCACCCAGTGCTTAGAAGGTTGCAGGGGGAAAAAAGAAACATACTTGATGAATCAAAAAGGAGACCTTAGACAAGGGTCCAGTAGGCAGAATAGGGCCTTGGTTAATAAAGCAGAACACCAAGGTTATTTTAAGGTGCAGTTATAAGAAGGCAGAGATTCTATTTCTTTAATAGTTACTGTCATCCTTATCCTAGAATACCAGGAGCTTCCTGAGATCTAGGTACCATTTTTTCATCAGTTGACCACCTTTGGATTGTTTCTTAATTGCTTTTATTTTTTTATTGTTATAAATGTATAATTATTTCTGAATACAGTCTTTCCCTAGAGTAACACTACTCTAATGGGTATATGATGTAAGAGAGACTATGAATGACAAAGAAACTAAAGGGAGCATTTTTCCAATTTGGATGAAAACCTCAGTCCTTTCCTCCAGGAAGTCTTTCTTGATTACTGCAACTACTATTCTCCTTAACTACCTTCACTACATATTGTCTTTCAACCAAATGCTATGCCACATGCATACTTAGTTTTCCACTTATTCATTTTGGTAGTGTTCCCCAGGCAGGAATCGTTGCATAGAACTGTTCTTTTTCACTATAAAGTGAAAGCTCTGTGGTGGAAGAACATGCATACAGTTGCTGACTACATGCTGGGTACTGTCCTAAGCCCTCTGCATATGTGAGCTCATTCATCCTCTCAACAGCCATCAGAAGCAGGTTTCCCTTCTTGTTCCCATTTTACAGATGAGAAAACTGGGTACAGGAGTTAAGGACCCCGCCAAAGTCACATAGTTCAGAAAGAGTGGAGCTTTGCTGCTCTAATCACACTTTCCTGCTCCCCACCACGAGGTTATACTACCCCTTTAATAATATTAGTAAAAGGCTTCCCTGGTGGCACAGTGGTTGAGAGTCCGCCTGCCGATGCAGGGGACACGGGTTCGTGCCCTGGTCCGGGAAGATCCCACATGCCGCGGAGCGGCTGGGCCCGTGAGCCATGGCCGCTGACTGTGCACGTCCGGAGCCTGTGCTCCGTGACGGGAGAGGCCACAGCAGTGAGAGGCCCGCATACTGCAAAAAAAAAATAATAATATTAATAATATTAGTTAAGTGCTTAGTCAATGTATGTTGATCACTTAAAAAGAACTCCCAGATATTTTTGTGATTTCAAAACCACCATAGACAGAAAAGCAGAAGAGTCATAGTATCTGACAAGCTTTATAGAAAAGTTTGAAAAATCGATCCTACTTTAAGTGATAAATCTCAAGCAAGTGAATAATTATTGTTTGAATTACTCAAGGGAACATGAGCGGTTGTACCTTTGGGGTGAGTGTATCTATGTGGATACATTAAAGCACCTTCTTGTGCTGGGAGAAGTAAACATTTCTGTCCATTTTCTTAACTCTGCATTTTGTTTTGGTCCTGATTTTGTATATGCAGCAGGTTTCTAATGCATGTTAAAAGAAAAACAAAAACAGAAACAGTGTTAGCAACCTCTGTACCTGTTTAAATCGGGAGGTGAGTTAATGGGATAGGAAGGCTTGAAAACAGCACATCAAGTGCAGAGAGTTTGCCCCGTCTGGGCAGCTCCTGAGAGCAGAGCAGTCAGTCTGTGAGGACAGTAGGCTCAGGGGAGTCAGACAATTCTGGAGGACAGAACATGATCCTGGAAGGTAGGCCTGAGGTCTTTCTTTCAGCTGTGCGCCGACTCACATGTGTGCTCTGGGTCTAATCATGTTCCTTCTTTCTGCCTGAGTTTTCTTATCTGTCATTTGGGGAATTAATAACCAGCCTTGCCTTGGAAAGCCTTTTGAAACCATTCCCTGAAAGGTGTTGGTTGTCTGTGTTGTTATTAATATTACCAGATCACCATTACAGGCCAGCCCTGGGCTTGGAATGGAAAAAGTGAGCCGACCTTGCCTGACGTGACTGTAACCCTATGAGCCAGTCAGCTTTCTTTTCTATCTGACCCTGATGGCCTCGTGCTACCCGATGAGGCTCAGCCTTTCGACAGCTGGCCCAGGGTCATCCAGTTCAGAGCAAAAGTGGGCCCTGTAGACACAACAGTTTGAGGGCTCTTTGAATGATCCAGCTGGGGCGGGTCCAGGTTCTTTTCATGCCAAATGGAAAAAGAAGTGTGTGTTCATTCTGGGGAAACACAACATGGGCAGCAGTGCACTCTGTTCTTCCCTTTCCCCCAAACTCATATTTAGTCTGAGCTGCTGCCTTTATATCCTTTATTACCTACCACTAACCACAAACACCTCCAAAGCCCATGTACTCTGCCTCTTGGCTTTGAACTCTTCAGCTATGACAGAAACTTTAGGTTTTTATGTGTGCTTGGCTGAAATCTCCTCCTCTGGGAGAGAAGACAGTAATTGCCTTTTGGGTGATTTCACCTCCACTAATTCTTTTCATATTCATAAAGGGTTTTTATAAAACCTAAAGAAACCAACTTGCATCCTGGGCTACATCGACATTCGAAGAGCAGACTTCAGTGGCAACAGCCTGTTTATAATCTCCTGGGCCCGTTTCTGTTTTTATTTTCCTGAGGATTGAAGTGGATGTAGTGCAGAAAACAATGCAGGATAATACCGTAATCCTCTTGGTTCTCACACGTGTTATTCACTAGCATGCGTTCAGAGATGTATGTAAGAATCTTCTGTCCTTATACCCATGGGTAAACAAAGGATCCCACAGTCTGTTGCCTATCCCTGGGGAATTAAAAACAAATGTATATACTATAATATTCCCGAAGATTAAGTTATTTGGAAGGCATTTTATTTTATAATCATGCAAATACATCTGTTCTTGTTTTTCAGGCTGGTAACCAGATCTCAAACAGCCAGTAAATGATCTCTCATTTTCTTTCTTCTCCTCTACCCTGTCTCCCTTATCCTTTGCTCTTTGATGCATACAAGGGGATAGCAGGGTAATCAGGTGCTGAGAAACCACAATTACTGAGGGTCATTTTTCATTTATGATTTCTTCTGATGCTTTTACTATTCTCGATTTTACATGGTTAAGGAAAGGGGAGGGAGAGAGGTTGATAAGAAGGTCAGTCTATTGTGTTGCCTCTGGATTCTGTGTATTTGCTCTTCCTAAGTCTCTTTACACTCTGAATCACTTGACATGCTGCACATTCTTCTATAACATCTAGCTTGGAGCACCAGTCTTTGGGCACTAGGGAGGTGCACTCAGTTATTCTAGGATTCGAATAGTTAAATGACCTGAATGAAGCCTAGGAGAAGATACTTTCCTTAATGGTGACTAATTCTGTAGTTTTTCTTTTAAATATACTAAGATTGTTATGCATAATATATGGAAGCATTGCTCTTTTACAGTAATAAAGTTCACATGGAATATGCCCATTTCTGGTTTGCTTAACGGAAGCACCATTGTGAATGCTAAACACTGCTTTTCTTTGCATAAATAACATAAATGGTAGAATCAAATGTCATAATGGGCCGCTAGAGAGTATCTGATCTATTATTGGAATTCCAGTAAAATTATATTTAAAGGGTTTGGATAGAAAGGACATTTATTTAAGAACACCTTAATACATTTTTCATAAACATACATTGCAACTAAAGACAGAAATCTAGTAATTCATAAAATGTATCTACCTGTTTGCAGATTGGAAAATTAAAGATTAGTGTATAGTTTAATTCTGAAGGATAATCAAGTGCTGTTCTAAGACTTTAAGTTGATTACAGGCATCAGCATTTGAAAACATCAATTGAATCTGCCTAAAAATATGTGATGTATGAAATCCAAACACAGTGAAATTTAAACATATTTATAATCACAGATGATATTAAGAAACCTTATAATGATTAAAATGTATTACTGATTTTTAAAAATTATTAATAATTACAAGTAGAGATTTCTCGGCGAATCATCACTCACAAGACAGATAGTTATTGTATTTTCAAACAAACTTTTAATCATTTAGTAAGTCATATAATCTGTTACTTCATTGTAAAATAATCCATAATTTGACTATTTAAAAATGTATTAACCCAATCTAATCTCTCCAGAGTCATTAAGACCTGACTAGTTGGGAGTGACATTTTAATAATCCTGAATCTTTTAGTTTACGCTGGATTCAGGCTCTCATTGGCATTTTGCTGGGTTATCCTGTCGAAGGGCTATGCTATAAATCCAAGTGTGTTTCCCTCCTGAGCTTGAGCCACATGAAACCAAAAGACTTCCGTGTGTCAGAACTTGGGTTTTGTTCTTGATTTCAATGTCGAAGCCAAAGGTTGAATTAAACCATTCCTTTTCAGTTCAACACTTTACTGGAATCATTTTATACTTTATATTTATAGTCTAAATAGTAGAAGGGTATGTGGAATTATAATGAATGAGTGGAAGCTTTTAATTGCTTTTCCCTGCAATCGACAGTATTTTGTGTTTAGTCCTTAGCCATGGCATTCATTTAGAGCAGCAATTCTCAGTGGTGGGGTTGGAGAGTGAAGTAGAAAAAATGGTGTATCACAGTCTCTGGGAAGGAGGTTTGAATTGGTTGCTGGGTTTCAGAAAACATGCTTGCCTACTTGAGAATCAATTCCGTAGTGAAACTCTGTCACTAAAGGGATCGTACTAGGTGAAAGTGATAGGCTTGAAGCCATTGATTTAAAGTATTTGTAGCAGAGTGGTCAATTTAAGTGAATGCAAAGATCTCTCTCTCCTAAAAGGGCTTTTTTTCTGAGCTGATATGTAATAAGGAGTGTGTGTGTGTGTGTGTGTGTGTGTGTGTGTGTGTGTCATGAAAGAAGTTTGGAGAGAGGGTGGTGCTATTATCCCACTCCAAGTGATAGGCAAGACTGGGACCTGGAGGACAGGGTGGTGTCTGTTTCCTGTCCTATACTCAGAGATGATCCCGACTCTGATAATGACATGTGAGGTGCTTCTAGAGACTCTTGGAATACTTGAAATCTGGATATTAAGGTCCACACTTCATTTTTTCACAATCTTGTGAGACCTGAAAAGATTTGGGTAACACTTTTTTTAACTTTAATGATTAAGATAATGGATATTTTAGTAATTCAAAATTCTATATAAGTGTCATATTCTGAAGGCTGAATCTTAGACACAGAATCATTGGCATCAAGAAGATATAAAAATCCTGATTTTTTTTAATGAAAAATAAGCCTTCCAGCAAAATAACACATTCTGAATTCTTTTTCACTTGTGTAAGTATTTTAAACCCTTAGATAAGAATTAATGACTGGAATTGTTCCTAACTCCAACAATTTATTGGCTGTGTGACTTTTGACAAGTTTTGTAATGCTCTATACCACAGTTTCCCTATCGGTGAAAGAAGGTTAATACTCTTTGCTCTAGATACTTCAGGAAAAGTGCCTTATTAACGTTTTATTTGCATTCCTGAATCCAGTGACTGAAGCAAGATAAACCTTATTTGTGAACCTAGTTTATCAGAAAGCTGAGAAACGAAATTTCAGAAAATCATCTGAAGGTTTCTGATGTTATAGCAGAATTCTCACAGAATCCCTATGCCCTCACTCCCCGCTCCAAGAAAAGCACCCCCACAAAAAACCCACCTTTGCTACTACTGAACTTTATGCATATTATCTATTGTGATTAAAAAGATAAATTCTCTTTGATGGCAGATATCAATATTTATATGTATAACATTTCTGAAAGTAAATGAGGTGAGCACTTTTTGCCTGGACAAAATTCCTGGACTACAGCACAGGGAGGAGGAATCCAAACAGAATCTAGCAGTCTTGCAGAGTTGAGGAGACCAATACTAGGTTTCAGAAGATCAAGGTATCTAGAGTTTGTGAAGCATAGTACTGGGAGGAGGCAGCTACACAGAGAAAGAGGTCCTGAAATGTGCATAAGAGACCCCTTGAGACCTGTTGAATATGGTTTGCATGGGGTGAAACTACACAAGGCCCAATAAAAACAACTTCCAAAGAAATAACTATTACTTGGGGCTATAAGACAAAAAATCCCAGAGCTCACACAGGACTGGAAATTTTTTGTGTTCCTTTTAACTCAATCCAGAGTGAAGACACCTGGGGCATTCAGTAGATACCCTAGAAAAGGTATAATTTAGAAATGGAGCAAAATTAGAGCTAAAATAAAACCACTCTAAGCATATACCAAAAGGTTTAAAACCATATAACAAGTGGATCAAACTAGCTCTCAATTAACTGCTGGAAAAGTTCCAGTGCTCTTTAAAGAAATACAACAAAATTAATTGCTCAAAAACAGAAGAATCTAGATGTACAGCCTTCAAGAAATCACTAGAAATTTGAAAAAAGCAGAAAACATAACACAAAACCATAAGGGAATAATTCAGTAAAAACGTCCAGGAATTGTAGGATGAAGAAATTGACAGAAAAAAAAAATATGCCTCTTACGTACGCACAAGATATAAGGAAACCATGAACATGATGAAGAGAGAAATGGAAAGTATGAAAAATAATGCAAATATAACTTGTAGAGATAAAAGGTACAGTATTTGAAATGAAAAATACACTAAATGGGAATTATAGCAGATTCCACACTGGGAATAAAAATACCAGTGAAATTGAAGGCACAGCAATAGGAAAAATTCAAAAGTAAAGCATGGTGGATTAAAAAGTAGTCACTGGGTGTTGTCCAGTGACCCACTGGATAATATCCAGTGGTATAATATACGTTTAATTGGAGGCGAAGATGGTGAGTCAAACAACACTTGAAAAAATGATAAAATTTTTCCCAATTTGATGAAAATGATAAAGCCCCATATTTTAGAAACTCAGTAAACCCAAAGCAGAGTAAATATTTTAAAGACACAGACAAATGTACATCACAGTAAAATTGCAGAAAACTAGTGACAAATATAAATATTAAAACCAGCCAGGAATGCTACATTATTTAAAGGGAGAACCAAAAAAAAAAAAAAAAAAAAAAACCCTTAAGAATTACTTCAGACTTCTATCAGATCAGAAACTATGAAACACAACAAAAATAAAGTGACATTTTTATGGGATGAAAGAGAAAATATTTAAAATGTCAAATTAATAATCTATAGTCAGTGTATATATCTTTAAATAATGACTTTTTCAGACCTTCATTACAAGAAATGCTGAAGGAAGTTCTTTATGTGGAAGAAAAATGACACCAAATAGAAATTCAGATCTGCACAAATAAATGAAGAAAATCAGGAATGGTAACTATGTGTGTAAGGATGAAATATGTTTTCCTCATTTGTAAATTTCTTTTAAAAATATTGTCTAGAGCAAAAACGATAATGTATTATGCAGTCTATAACTTGAAGAATGGCAGGATGAAATGGAGTATGTTGTCATAAGGTTCTTAAACTGTGTGTTAGTGATGTAATATTTTAAGAAAGATTATAATAAGGTAAAGAAGTACATTGTAAATACTAATGCAAAGTGATCAATTTAATAAGTCAATAGAAGAAGTAAAATGGAATAATAATAAAATAAGCTCAATCCAAAAGAACACAGAAAAAAGAATCAACAAACATATGGGACAAATTGAAAACAAGTAGCAATGTGGTAGATTTACATTCAATCATATTGATAATTCTATTACATGTAAATGGTTTAAAATGACAATTAATTGGTAGAGATTGTCCAATTCAGAAAAATAAAAAGAGCAAGTCCCTACTATATGTATTCTACAAGAAACCTACATTAAATACAAATATAGATGTATTAAAAGTAAAAGGATGGGCAAAGAAGACCATCCAAACAATAATCAAAAATAACCTGAAGTGGCTGTATTAATGTCAGACAAAAATAGATTTCAGAACAAGAAAAATTACCAGTAAGAGTCATTTCTAAGGATGAAGGAAACTCATCAAGAAGGTATAGCAATCCTAAACGTCTATGCAGTTTCAACATACATGACAAATAGCTGACAGAACTGAAAGAAGATGGAGACAAATTAAAATCTAAAGTCGCAGATGTCTTCTTTCAGTAATTGATAGAAGTATTCATAATAGACAAAATTTAGTAAGGACATAAACAGTTGAACAGTCAGACAGAACATTGACATTTATAGATCATGCCGCCAAACAATAGCAGAACACACATACTTTTAAAGCACACATGGAACATTCTCCAAATAGATCGTATTCTGATCATTTAAAAAATGCCAAATATTAAAATAATACAATCTGTATTCTCTAATCATAACAAAATTAGATTAGAAACAAAAATCAAAAAGGTATCTCTAAAATGTGCCAAAATATGGAAATTAATAATACTCTTTACAAACCCCATGTCAATGAAAACATTATAGCCATTTAAGTGCATGAAAACAAAAACACATGTCAGAATTTGTAAAATACAGCTAAAGTAGTGCTTAGGATGAAATGTATAGCATTAAATGCTCAAATAAGGAATGAAAATGGTCTAAAACCAATGATTTAAGCTTCTATTTAAGAGGAAAAATATCAAATTAAGCTCAAAGTAAGAAGTAGGAAGACAATAGTAAAGATAAGTACAGGAATCAGTTAAATAGACTATGGACAAATAAAAAGTTAAAGTAACTAAAAACTAGTTCTTTACAGAGATAATTAAATTGCTAAATGTGTAACAAGATTAATCTAGAAAAGGAAAACCCACAAATTACCAATATCAGAAATGATGGTTAGAACCTACAAATAGACCCTACAAATGATAAAAACATGAGGAAATAGTATAAACAAGTTTATGCCAATTGCGACAAGTGTGATGAAATAGACATTCCTTGAAAGACAAAGACAAAAATAGATACAAGCTTACCCACAAAGAAAGAAAGAACATGAATAGCTTTATGTCATTGAATGTGTAGTTAAAATTCTTCTTACAAAGAAAATCTAGTTGCAACTGGCTTCATAGTGAAGTTACCAAAAATTTAAATATACAATAACAATTTAAATGCAACAGACCTAGAATAGCCAATATAATGAAAAACAAACAAACAAAAAGAACAAAACTGAAGGCCTTGAACTACTTGATCTCAAGAATTACTATGAATTTACAAAAATAAAGACAGTATAATGATTGATATGTAAATTAATGGTCTAAAACAGATTCCAGAGGTGGATCAACACATACATGCTCAGTTGCCAAGTTAATTCAATAGACTGGAGAAGAATCTTTTCATCAAGTGGCACTGGAACAAAATCATCCATAGGGGAAACAAATCTTACCTCACACTATATATAAAAATTAACTCAGTTTGGATCATAGACCTAAACATACATGCCCAAACTACAGACTATAGAAAGAAAACAGAAAAATTTTATGACCTTTAGTTAGACAAAGATTTCTTAGATCACAGAGAAGAATAATAGACTTAAGTGTAGGAGTTAAAACTATAAAAGTTCTAGAAGGAAATCTTTGTGATCTTGGGTTGAACAAGAGTTCTTAGATCTCACACACAGAGCATGTACATAAAAGCAAAAATGGTATGTTGGACTTCATCAAATTAAATTTTGCTCTCCAAAGAACACCGCTAATAAAATGAAAAGGCCAGACACAGAATTGGAGAAAATATTTACAAAACATATATCTGATAAAGGATTTGAATACAGAGTAGGTAAAAAACACTTAAAACTCAGTAACTAAAAGTCCAACAACTGACAAGAAAAAAACAAGCAGAAGAATTAAATAAGTACTCCACCAGTGAAGATATATGAATGGTTGATAAATACAAGATGTTCAACATCATTAGTTAATAGTGAAATGCAAATTAAAACTACAGTGTGATACCTCTACATGCATTCTAGAACTACTAAAATTAAAAAGACCAAAAATACTAAGTGCTGGTGTTGACATGGAGCAACTGGAAATATACAATGCTGATGATAATGTCAAATGATACAGACATTTAGGAAAACAGCTTAGAAGTTTACTGTCAAGTTAAATGGCCTCAATGAGCCTAATTTTAAAGTCCTCTGAACCACATTGCAGCTCACTATGTATTTATATACTCATCCACTTATTCACTTAACTAATTATATGAGCTAGGATCTCGTAATTGGGGCCACTTTTTTTTTTTACTCCTTCACAGCTCCCTCCCACTGGTGCAGGTGCCGTCCTTATTCTTTTGTCTCTGTTTTTTCTTTTGCCCTACCCAGTTACGTGGGGAGTTTCTTGCCTTTTGGGAGGTCTGAGGTCTTCTGCCAGCCTTCAGTAGGAGTTCTGTAGGAGTTGTTCCACGTGTGGATGTATTTCTGGTGTATCCGTGGGGAGGAAGGCGATCTCCGCGTCTTACTCTTCCGCCATCTTCAAGGTCCCCCCCTGGGGCCACTTTTAACTACAACATGGTAAACACAACTTGGTACTGAAAGATCTTACAGTTTAGTTGATTGGCTAATTAATTGGACTAATGTAATACTGTGTCCAGAACTGTTCCTATGGGACCATGTAGAAAGACTGTTGATACCAGATTTATGGGGTAAGGGAAGGCTTTTCAGAGGTAAAGACAATCAGACAGAAACCTGAAGGCCTTCTGGCTACTGTCTCTCCGTGTTTCAGCCCATGTAGCTTTTCGATTTGTGCCAGGCTACACCCCAAAGCAAGGGATCAGAACTACACCACAAAATGATTTCCTCTCTAGGAGATGATGGTAGGGAAATGGACAATTGGTATGAACATGAGCTTTATCGCAAGACTAGACATGTTGAGCCTTGGCCACCATATCTTGTTCATCTGTGTGTGCTTAACAATCCGGAGAGTAATTAAATAAAGCAGAGAAGTGCTCTTTGAATAATCTGCAGAATGAGTAGTAAAGAGATTGCTGGGCAATACATGAATCGGGAACTGAATCCAGTGGTGATGGGGCATAATGGATTATCTGGGGATCCTGGGTCTGTGAGTAAATAGTAACTGCCACTGTTTACAGTGAGACCCAGTTGGTCTGGTGGCAGTGACATATGTGGCAGGATGGCTTTTGAGTGCTAGATTTTTCAGGTAAAATTTGTAATGACCTACCTCTGCTCTTACTCTGCATATTGTCCTCAAATAAATAAATAGTAAGCCTGGAGAAAAGCTTTCTAACACTTTTAAGGCTCTGTAGTGGTAGGGAAAGCCCAGATCTCTCCAGATTATTCTTAATTCACCTTACCAGACTGAAGATTCCTTGATATATATTTTTTCTAAGAACACAGGAAATGTGTATTATTTTAAACAATTAGGTCCACAGATACAATCAAATAACAGAAGTGTTCTTATTCACAGCAATGGATTTGAAAATAACATCTCTGATCATAGCAATTTGGAATCAATGTTATTCAGATTGTGTTAACTGAGAAAAAAATGTATTATTTGCTCTCTAAGAAAAAATTAGTCATTTCTTCAAAACTGGCTAAATAACCTAAGGTACTGAGGTCGTGGAAGTGAAAACAAGGGATTTGGTGTTCTTTTCTCTTTTCATAAAATATAAATCTCTTTCTGTTTTCTCCCTTTCATAGTGCTCTTTATTTTTTTCATTTTTTTCTTTCCATCTTTATTAATCCATGTCTTTTTATTTCCCATTTTGCTTTGTTCATATTCCCTAGCTTGTGAAGTTTCCATAGTCCCTGTTTGAATCAATGGTTCTTAAACTTGAGTGTACATAACAACTGCTTAAAAGGTTTGGTAAACACAGATGGCTGGGCTACAGCTCTCAAGCCTCAGATTCAGAAAGAGGAGGGATGTGTGTGAAAATTTGCATTTGTAATAAGTTCCCAGGTGAGGCTAATGAGGCTGGTCCTGTGACCACACCTTGAGAATCACTGACTTATAAGTCATCCTACTGGTAGCAGCCAAGGGAGGTTGTGACTGTTCTAGAATGGGCTAAAATAGAATTTAAGTGGTCTGGAAGATTAATTGCAAGATAACCAGACAATAAATCTGCCATCTCAAGTTTAATTGCCAATATTGTCTTCAACCTTGAGATTGGAGATATTTTAACATCTTTTTATAGAGGTTCCAGTAGATTATAAATTCAGGAAGTGTATAGTTGTGAAACTTTTATCATTGTTGCCTCTTCCCGCTGATAAGTTCTTCTTCTTGGTTTACATAATCGCCTTGTAATCTTTAAGCTTTGCTGAATATTTTCTCCTGAAAACATTATAAAGTAGATATATCTTATTATCAAATGGTTCTGACAGCTGAAGAAAATGAAAAGGATTATGTCTGTGTTTAATAGGTCAAGAATGGAAGAGTAATTTGTTAACATAAATGAAAAAAATGCAGATATCTATATTGTCTGTACACTTGGCATTTCACAGGATTGGGACAACACATCTTTATTTGCAGGCTTGGTAGTTAAACCCTTTCCATATATTTTGCCCAAGCTGAAGTAACAAAGTTAATAAATAAAAACCCTCTGAAAAGCCAGGATCTTCTTTTAGAGTTTCCATCAGGCTTCAAAAAAATCACTTTTATTTCTTCTATATTTTCATACCAGTTCGTGTCTTTCTTCATTTGATGTTCCTGAATTTAATTATGTTTGTGGATTTGCCATCCAGTCTTTTTCTTATTCATACTTGTCTGTTTGTCCTTCTCAGTAAAGTTGATTTCTCTCTTTATTGAAACTCATTTTAAGCTTCCAGGTTACACCTTACTCCTGTGGGCTTTTTGTCCAATACCTGAAGGGAGTATTGTGCATTTTGTGTAGCACATTGATACCTGGAAACAATCGGGTCCCTATTAGCCAATTAAACCTGGCAAGATACGGACGGTTGCCCATCTCTGGGACCTTTTGATCCAGACACGTGATGCATACCATTTGAACTTAAGAAAATTCTCTACGTTTTCCCCAGCTGTATCATTGTTTTTGTTGAACAGAGTGGGGGACATAGGTGGCAGGGAACATGGGTGAGGGAGGGGAGACTTGGGAAGAAATACAAGCTGCTCATCCAGAATCTTAGGATGCTTTTCTTACCATTAAAAAGAAAGCCTCTTAACAATTACGATTTGCTCTTTGTTCTCAAAATGCTTATAGATTCCTTTTTCCGCCTAAAATTCAGGTCAACAACTAGAGAGGACCATGTCACAAACACTTGAATGTGTTTGACCATGTGCTTAGGAAAGGGTGGTGGGTGCATACCAACCATACCAGCACACACATTATACCTCGGGCCCTCTTCGGAGCCCTTCGGGAAGGTCAATGGGAGCTTTTTGTCAACGTGTAGCAAAGAACTTGGCCTTCTTGTTTGCTTCTTTGCCTTCAGTCACTTGTGTCTGGATCTTAATCTCCTGAACTAAACCTTGGTGGGTCATTCTACCTTGATTATCCTCTCATTCTATTCACTCCTCTTCCTTGGGACACCTTAGTCATTTTTATTTTGAGAGAGTTCAAATTGGTAAGTGGTCCCGCTCCCAGACAGTGTATAAGGGATTGATAAGTTGGCATTGTTCGGGGGCTGGCAGATGTTCAGAGATTTAGTAATACGAAGAGCATGAGAGGAAAATGAGAATGGAGAGAAGTTAGTTAAAATGTGGAGGCAGTCCGATTATAGGCTCCATAGAAGATATTTAGGCCAAAGAGCTTTAGAAATTCATTCTCAGTTCTAATCAGTTCCATATGTTTTATGTTCACATGTTGCATGGAGGCATTGTTTTATTGGAGACTTCTTAATATCCAGAAACCTTTGTGTAAATGTTCTTCCTTCACTGAGATTTTTTTTTCTTTTTCTTTTCTTTTCTTTTTTTTTTGCCGTGAGGAAGTTTTGTTTGGCCTGGAGTAAATGAAACTTAGAGCTCAAAAGGCTCAGTTAAATTGAGCTTGAAACTGAGAACCCATGACGCTCTAATGAGTGCTGAGCAAAAAGAAGAGTATTTGCTGTGCTTCACCCCAGTGGAATCATCTGACTTTTCTATTTCCTCTTTGCTTTCAGAACTAGAAGATAAAAAATTATGAATATATAAAACTAAACCTTCTGAGATATTAAATTTTTATAACCTGGAACTCTTTAATAACTGATGCAGTCATTCAAATTAAACTAATGTTGGTTGTGAGAAGAGTTTATTGACCTAGTTGCAATGAAATGCCCCAGCACTTGTTAGCTGCCAACTGTCCATCATACAAGCACTGCACTCGCTACTGAAGCCATCAGATCTGTGCCAGTTGGCAGCTTTGGTGGCAAAGCCGTAGATCCAGTGGAGATGGAGAAACCATCGTCCCCTACTCTTGCCCACTGGCCCAGTCCCATGCTCAATTCAGGTTTGGGACAGCTCAGCCCAGGTCCAAGATAAATTCAGCAAAACTCATGTTAGAGGTGCCTGTTTAAGATCTTCAGTGGACTGGAATAGTTACACCTGTCAACTCCCTGCAATAAATTAATCTCCATGTCAACATTAAGCCTGATAGAAAATTCCAACTGAAGTTAGAACCTAGAAATGGCAACATTTTCTTCATAGTAAACTAAGATTGATGTGCAGAAGACATGTTTCAGGGAAAGACTTTGAAGGCTGGCTGGCATTTTAAAATTGGTCTCTGCCAATTGGTTTGGTTCATTTCTTATCATAAACCTTGGTAATTACATTTTGTAAGTCCCTTGAGGCTTCAAGACTGACAGGACCGTGTATAAGGAAAAGGAATGGAAAACTCCCAACAATACTTGAATTCAGCTTACTTGGCTGCATGCATTATGACAACATCTTTCATCACTGTAGTAATCTCCTGTAGTGATGTTGGGCAGCATAACAGTAAATTGCTTTTATCTTTTTTTTTTTTTGAGCTTAAAGATTTCCCTTATAGCAAACATTTTTCAGTAGAAACTACATACATTTTTCTTAGTGTTTTCCTTGGGGGGAGATGTTGTGTAAATTGATATGTTTTTGCATCCATTTGGTATTTTAGATTTCAAGGAAGAAAATAAATGCTCACATTTTCAAGGCTTTCCTTGGTTTTAAACATTTACTCACCACATCACAAAACTGCTCTTAACAGTATTCTTAAAAGGAGCTATAGCTATATGCTAAATATGGAAAGTGAGGATTGGATCATGATGGGAGAACAAGAAAAGGTAGACACGAGCTAAGAGTGTTTATGCTACCTAAACGATTTTAGGCAAGGTTTTCGTACATATAGTCCTGGTGGCTAATTGATACTGTTGGTTTTTACTGCAGTTATGAAATTGGTCCTGTTTGTACATGAGAGATGTTGCTTTGTTTCCATCTTGCTTGAAATAGAAGAGAAATGCTAGTCCATTGTGAATCTCCATGTTCTTAGAAATAGTGAAAGCAGAATTCAACATCAAGTTAGAGTTTCCTTGTATGAGATGGCCATTCAGCTCCTAAAGTTCTTAGACCAAGGTGAGGAATTAATTCACTGCAAGGGCAACAAGCCTCATAATCACAATAGTGTATGTTAAATTTCCAGATAAAAATCGAGTGACTGTAACAGACTTTTTTTCCGTTTGGACAGTTGATGCTTTGGCATATTTGGCGTCTGCTGAAAGAGCTGAACTGGTATTAGTACTATCTGTTAGATGCTTTAACTATGTCACCTTATTGATTCAAATAACAACTCTTGGGGCAAATACCATTATTGTCTCCATTTTTAGATGAGGACACTGATGAATCAGAAGTTTATCAATTTCTCCAAAGTTGACCAGTTAATTAATGGTAAACACGAGATCCAATCCAGGGGAATCTAACCTAAGAACTCTTGCTTTTATATGTCGTATTTTAGAGTTAGAGATGTGAATGTGGCTAAGGTTCTGTTGCTTCTTTGCAGACACACCAGTGCAATGGTTGTGCTTCTTCTTGTAGGGAACTGTCTATTGACCTTCACGTTACAACAGTTCATATTATTTCAATGATTTGTACGTCCTCCTTTGGATCCTTCTCTGACTGGTAGGATTCATATTGGAGAAACACGACAGAAGACCTCTCCTGTTAGGTACCTGCCCCAGTCCTTATCTTCAGACTGAGTTTTGACATCAAGATGACCAGAAGACAGCATCGTCCCTCTGTGGCCCCCAGAGAGAAGACCCCTGGGAGAGACAAAATTTCCCAGAGAGTTAAGAGTGGTCCCTCCATCCAGATCCTTGTACAAAAGTTTCCAAGATAATTAGTGAGCATTTCTCACTCACAGGTTACTCAGTCTTAGGCCTAATTTGTAAAGTTTCTTTAAAACTTTGGTATCCAAAATGTGGTGCCAGGGCCACCTGGGAGAACGCAACCAATGAACATTCTTGGCACCTCCCCCATCCAGAGTCTGAGCCAGAGTCTGCATCTTAGCAAGATCCTTCAGTGATTCATCTACACAGTAAAGAGTGAAGAGCTCTGCTTGAACGAGCATGAGTGTCTACACTGCTAGGATGTAATCCAAAGACCAAGATCCTGCCTCTGTCAGATATTGGCTGTGTAAACTTGGGCAAGTCACACAGTCTTTGAGCCTCAGTTTCCACATCTGTAAAATAGAGGAAATAACCAACAACATAGGGTTGTTGAAGGATGAAAATAGGGAACACATGTAAAGCCCTTGAAATGATGCTGGTATAAGTTGTCAAATGAGCCTGCTCAGCTTACAATTCAGGCTGACCCTGTGCAGATGTGACACTTTGTGTCCGGGTGATCTTGAGGGCAAGGACCACCCCATCCTTTTAGTCCTGTCCACAGACTGCGTCAGGGCAGCATGGTATGGGCAACAGTGGAAGGGATGTGTGGAGTGGTTGAGGGTCACATGTTCATCATGGCCCCAGGCCTGGAAGCTCTGCTGTCAAGGAATGTTCTGGAAGCAGGAGAAAGGTAGCCAGAGTTCAAATAGACTTTATTCCTTTAGTTTGATTTGTACGTTAGCTTTATCAGTATATTAACACATGGGGTTCATCACACATCCAGCCCAAATCCAGTGGTCTGTCCCATGTAAGAACTGCAAAGGGGGGACTTCTCTGGCAGTCCAGTGGCTAAGACTCTGTGCTTCCACTGCAGGGCTCATGGGTTCGATCCCTGGTTGGGGAACTGAGATCCCATATGCTGCGCTGTGCTGCCAAAAACAAACAAACAAAAAAGAAAAGAAAAAGCCCCTAAAACTAGGGGAAGTAACTTTGGGCTTCCCTGGTGGCGCAGTGGTTAAGAATCCGCCTGCCAATGCAGGGGACACGGGTTTGAGCCCTGGTCCGGGAAGATCCCACATGCCACGGAGCAACTAAGCCCATGCGCCACAACTACTGAGCCCGCGTGCCTAGAGCCCACAAGCCACAACTACTGAATCCCACGCGCCTAGAGCCCGTGCTCCACAACAAGAGAAGCCACCGCAATGAGAAGCCCACGCACCACAATGAAGAGTAGCCCCCGCTCGCCGCAACTATAGAAAGCCGGCACGCAGCAACGAAGACCCAACGTAGCCAAAAGTAAATAAATAAATAAATTTATATTAAAAAAAAAAGAACTGAAAAGGGGGAAGTTCCGTAAGTCAGCAATCAAAGACTTAAGACATAAGAGAGAGAAAACTAAGAAGGTGGCAAAAAGGGGGTGCTGACCACACCCAAACTCTGAAATAGCTTTGAGGATGTTAATGTACCTGCAAGAAGAAGTGTTCCACAGGCAGGTCTACCCCCCTCTCTGCCTGCTGTGGGGTGTGCAGGTGAATGCAGGGCTGGAGTGGGGATTTTCCTATTGTCACTGATGGGCCCAGGGCACATTTTCAGAATGCATTATAAATACAGCACTTCCTCAGCGTCCCTCACTGTGGTCACACTTCCTGATCAACATGGGTTTTGTTATAAGTTTCTTACTGTTGACAGAAATGTAGTTGGCGACCTCAGGCAGCCTGTAGCTGGACCAAGAGCCAAAACAAACACACCCTTGGGCTGTCCTAGTTTCAGATGATTGTAGCTTTTGAATATGTGCCATGGCAGCCTCCACTTCTATCAGTGTTATTATTTCAATTTATTGTTAAACATTTTTATCATTCTAGTAAAGATATACATTCCACGATAGGACAAGGGTTAGCTGAGTTCACTGAAAGAGGAGAAAATGCAAAGAGAGGTGTAAAGCTGCTGAGGGCAGCGCTTTTTACCAGCAAGGGAATTCATGACCTCTGAGATCACCTTTCCAGTGTCCTGCAGCCGGAGTTGTTTTTCAGATTATATGGGCCACATGAGCCACTGAGTGTGAAATATGCCAACATGACCCAGAATTTACTGGTTATTTTCTCCACCTGGTTTTAATTCTGGTCACCAACAAGTAAAACAAAATTAATAAAAATAAATAAGAACCTACTGTATAGCACAGGGAACTCTATTCGGTGCTCTGTGATGACTTATATGGGAATAGAGTGTAAAAGAGAGTGGATATATGTATATGTATGGCTGAATCAGCTTGTTGTACAGCAGAAACTAACACAACATTGTAAATCAACTATATTCCCATTAAAAAATTAATTAAAAACAAATAAATGTAAAAAATAAATAGGGCTTCGATTTCATTTTTTTCTTATTTCCATTATTTATTATTTCCATTTCTGTTTTTTGTTTTGATATTTCTATGCCTTAGATATTAATGTGAACCCTTGAGATTGTGGCACACAGAGTGTCTCACAGTCCATTTTATTCTCTCTGCCTGCCTTCAATCTGCTTTCTCATCCTTTGCCCATCTCCTGCATATATTTTTATAATTATCATTTAGCACCTGTTATCTGCCTCGGGCTGTTAAGATGCCGGCTTCTCTGATCAAAAGGCGAGGCCACTTTTTAATCTTCCTCATTTGCATCCTCGTTTGAACTGGCAACATTCTTTTGAGCTAAGGAGCTGTGAAGACACGTTTATGAAACTATTTAATTCTATCATATCCTGCTCTGGGTCCCTAAAAGGGATGTTGAGAGAACTTGATAATCTCTCTCTAAATTTCCCAAATGCTAAAGAAGTAACCAAACTCTCGGTATCTCATAGAAAACCTTAATTAAAGTAAATGGAGATATTACCAAGCAACCAAACAATTAGTTCCCTTTGACCCCTCAAGTTGGTTGTCTCCCTTTTACTCTATGTCTTAACTTAAATGGCCTTAAATGGCCCTCCCCACACCCCTCCTCCCACCTGTGACGTTTGTCAACATTGTCAGGGTATTTGTAGTTAGATTTTTCCTTCCGAGTTCTGGAGTGAAGAGCAGAGCAGCAGAGAGATGACCTTTCTTCACCAAGTAGGGTCTCAGCTGTCTCAGCTAGGGTCTCACCTCTACTGACCATCAAACTGGCCCCTACATATAACTCATCTGTGAAGTTGCCAAAAAGGCATCTATAAGAGAAATCTGCCAAAGGACTCAGAATTGTTTCTTCCCTACTATTCCTTGGGATTTCTGTCACATTGTCACAGAAACCTTTCCCTTTTGTTCTTTAAGTGCCCATGGACGGCCAGTTAAAGAACAAAAGGGCTGGCTGGCTGGCTCTTTTTTTTTTTTTTTTTTCTTTCTTTTTTTTTAATCTGGAAGAAAAACAGCCTTGGTGGTACCTAGGGGCCTCAGATATGAGGAAGACAAAAATCCATAATAGAACCATCATTAGGTTTGACAGTTCTCTGGGGGAGACTTAAAAAATATTGGCAATTACAGCATAGTGTTATAAATGCTAGAGTAGAAGTGTGTGTGAGATGCTATGCATATACATTTTGTTGAGGCTTTTTTGAGCTTTCTCAAAGGTCTAGGGCAGCGCTGTCCAATACAACTTCCTGTGGTGATGGAAATGTTCTGTATTGGTGCTGCCATATGGTAGCCACTAGCCATGTAGGCCTACTGAGCCTTTGAAATATGGATAGTGCAACTAAAGAACTAAAATTTTGCTTTTTAAATATAAGTTTTAATGAATTTACACTTAACTTTAAATAGCCACACATGCTATTGGGTTGTGTATTGGACGGTGCATTTTCAGAGTGTCTGTCATGTCAGACATTCTTGGTAGCCCATATTTGCATCTCATTTCCTGGAATATATGAAGCAAATAAGCATCCCAGCATCACCAAGGTCATCAGTGAGAAGCCTCTAGACATGTACTTATCCTTCCTTTAGGAAATCTTCCCACACCTGAGTGCTCTCCTAGCAGTCACTACTTACCCCCTCTTGGCATTAAAATTGCTGATTTATTTATATTTCCCCACTAAACTCTATACTCTGAAAAAAAGGGATTGTTTTTTTCTCATTCACCAGTGTATACTGAGTGCAGACTGCAATGCCTACCAGAGAGGTATTTGAAAAATACCAGTTGAAAAATAGTTTTCCATATGGATCATTCATAGGGTAATAGAATGTCAAAGCCAAAGGGGCTTGTGTCATTGCAGCATTCCCCCTGTTGCCGACCCTAAATCTTTTTTTAGTTCTTCCTTCTGGCTGGCGAAACCCAGTGATGTTGGGGTGTTCATGCCTCCCCACTATGACTCAGTGAAATGTGACCCTTTCTTCCCAGCTCTATGGGTAAATCCTGATTGGTAGAAACAAATCACAGCTGTCTGGCTCAATTCCCTTAGCAACAATCCATTTAAAGGTGAACATGTAACGTGGTTCTGATCAGTAAGATGTAAGAGGTTTCTTCAGGGAGTCGTTTGGGGGAAAGGTTGACTCTCAAAAGGAGCATAAGAAACAGGTGGCCCATCTTTTGCCTCCAGGTATTCCTGTATCTGGATATGAAACCTGGAGCTTCTGCAGCCATTTTGTAAACACTGTGGGAATTGAACTGAGGGTAGACAGTTGGCACAGATTTAGAGGCTTTGATGTTGAGCTTCCTAACCGACCAACCCTGAAATCTGCCCAATATCTGCACATTTTTGTTATGGGAGATAATACCTTTCCTATTTTTAAAGCCAATTGAATTAGGATTTTCACATGGCTCGACTGGGTCTTCTGCAAAGCTGTAATCAAGGGGCCAGCTGACACTGGGTTCTCACCTGGAGGCCCCTGGGGAAGAATCCAGTTCCAAACTCACATGGTTGTTGGCAGCATTCAGTTCTTTGAAGGCTACCTGGGGTCTTCACTTTTTTGCTAGCTGTTGGCCAGAGGCTGCTCTCAGCTCCTCGTTGTATGACCTTTTCCGTGGGTCAGCTCACATCTCAGCTTGCTTCTTCAAAACCATTAAGAAAGAGTTTCCTCAAAGATGGCTTGTTGTAATCTTTTGTATGGTATCATGTCCATCTTGTCACCTTTGCTGTGTTCTGTTGGTTAGAAGTAAGTCTCAGATCGTGCCCAAACTCTAGGGCAGAGGATCACATGAGAGCTTGATCATGGGGCCACCCTAGAGTCTGTTTGCCAAACCTCCTTATTTTAAAGGTGAGGAAATAGGCCCAGAGGGATGACTTGGCTTTCCAAAGACACAGCTCCTTGGTTGAAGATCTAGGAATAGATACTCCACTTTTTAATTTCAAGCCAGTACTTAAGCCACAAGCTGACTCTGTGAAATTAGCCATGTCGCTTAATCTTTTTGAGCCTCAGTTTTCTCATTTCTTTTTTTTGGTGGGGGTGGAGTTTATTTTATTTTTTTAAATTAATTTTTATTGGAGTATAGTTGCTTTACCATGTTGTGTTAATTTCTACTGTACAGCAAAGTGAATCAGCTATACGTATACACATATCCCTTTGTTTTGCATTTCCTTCCCATTGAGGTCACCACAGAGCACTGAGTAGAGTTCCCTGAGCTATACAGTAGGTTCTCATTAGTTAGTTATTTTATACATAGTATCATTAGTGTATATATGTCAATCCCAATCTCCCAGTTCATCCCACCTGCCCCTTCCCACCTTGGTATCCATACGTTTGTTCTCGACGTCTGTGTCTCTATTTCTGCTTTGCAAATAAGATCATCTATACCATTTTTCTAGATTCCACATATATGCGTTAATATACAATATTTGTTTTTCTCTTTCTGACTTCACTATAATTTATAGGACACGGTTATGATATCTATAAGAAATTATTTTAGAGAGTTTCATATAGTAACATTTGTACTGAATATGTACCTGTCAGAATTTCTACAAATATTAGATGTTAAAAAATGTTAATTACTTTATGCTTTCTTCCTTTTTCTACTGTATCACGTAGTCTTGTTCTCTTATCTCCTTAGTGGGGAAGCCTAGAAGTTTTGGCTTGTTGTGTTTTAATTTTGAGTTTTAGAATGTAATCTGTTAGGTTGAAAATAATGGTAAGCGAGGTTTTTTGAACCATCCCGGGAGTAAAGTTCCAGGTCCGGAGTCAAATAGGGATGCTTTATTTAAAAGGTGCTAACATAACTGTGTCTTTGCTTTGGCCACAATCTCTGAACTTAAAGTCAAAGCAATTGTATTGCTGAACTGAGCTCTGGGGGCTTTCTCCCTAGCGTTTTGGTTTTAGCTTTTTAAATCAAGGTCAACCAGCACCAGTGGAGGGTATTTTTTGATGCCAGCTGGTCATCATAAATAATACACCAATAATTGCTTTAAAAGGAGGATACAGGCTGAATGGTTAATGAAAATTCTTAAAGTGGTGCTATTATGCTATGATTCTTGAAATGAAATTCAGAAATTTCCATGGGTTCAGGATAAGTTCACTCCATAAAGTCTGCATGAAAATTCTATTCCTTTTCTCTGACCCGTGCTGAATTGTTTTATAGCAGAAGGTCAGTGGGTTGAGTTCTTTTTCATGACACTATCAGCCTGCTGTCCTTTGGGGACCAGAGTCTTTAATACACCTGTGAACTGTCATGTGTGATATGAAAATAATGTCTCATGATAGACTTTGGCAGAGTTAAGAGCCAAACTATTGTCCCCTTATTTATTAAGTTAGGCTCCTGAGGAAGAGATGTATATTAAAAATGTTTCAACAATATTCATGGACATTTTTCCTAGGTTCTTAGTTCCATGGTGCCATTTTGGCCTTTACTGGAAATCTGTATTGCTTTAGCTAAAATGATTTTGTAGTCTTTAGCTAAAATGATTTTGTATTTTGAATAAAGAAGTTGTTTAATGATGAAGGTTTTTTAAGCTAATAGCTATGACTGGTACTTCAAAGCTACCCAATGGTTTTAAGTTGATGCCAAGGTCTTTCTGATGTAATAGTCTACTGAATTACACTTGCTTTAACGTATGTTAGCATCCTCTAGAAGCCATATAGAAACTAAAATCCAGCGTCAGAAATCTTTTCAAGGAAATAATATGCATGTTATTTTGAGAATTATTAAAAGAATCTAGATCCAGCAGAGCCTCAGAGTTACGTCTCAGTAACTTGACAAGTTCCTTTATGTTCCTCACTGCCAGAATAACTGGGTAACAAAGAACAATGGATTTGGTTGGAAAGTTTTATTTCTCCCATGTCCATGAATGTTAGAAACACAGAAATGGACGTGATTCTTTGCACTGCATCTTCATAGCCAATAGACAGCTGATGTTTTAACTGAACAGATAGGTTCATAAGTAGCTTGGGTGTTAACATGTGGTGACATTTCCAATTATAGCCCCCTAATGGACAGTAGAAGTTCTGATTTTTTTTTTTTTTTAATTTACTAACGCAAAACAAAGGTCTCTTGATGTCCATTTCTTAAGATGTCTGAAAGAAGTTGCAAAGTAGTTGGTGTGCAGTATAACTAGAGGAAAAAAATATACTGCCTTAGATAATCACAAACATACGTTATACTCAGAACAGTCAAGGCATATGTATTGTGGGAGAGATCTGTTGTCTTTCCAAGCTTTATACCTTACTTTGCTTAGGTCTTAGATGCCTGGATCAAATTCGTTTATCCCAGGAGAAATCAGCAGGGCTGATTATATTCTAGATTGAAAACTCCTGGAAGAGACTTTCTGACTTGGAGTCTAGTTTGTCTGGAGCAGGGCAGCTGGGTACCCAACTCTAAGGATTTGCTTAATCAGGAAGTCCGACACAGGCATAACAATCTGGGGAGAATTTAATTCCAAATTTCTAAGTGTAGTTTTAATTTTTAATGTGTAGTTCCATATTTGTGTGTGTGCATGTATATAAACTTTTCAAGAACCAGGCTGAGGAGGAACTCTGTACGCTTTAATGGTGAGCTACTTATATTTGTCTCTATATGGAACATTACGGTCATTAACCCTATTTCAGTATTTTTTCCTTTGAAGTATACTTTAATTTGCATTTCTCTATGTTATATTATGCTTTAAACTAATACCTATAGGTGTAACTATTTGGCCTGCTTGTTTGAATTCTAATAGTTAATTAACAAAGTGAAAAACAAAGATGAGTGTTTAATTTCTGTCAACAAATTTATTAGAATTTTGGCCCCAGAACAATCATCATTTCTTTGATTTTAACCAGTATTTGTCTTTTTTAAAATTTTTTTTGAGGTGTTCCCATGGAAAATCTCCCAGTTAACTAATTAACCTATTGACATTTCAAGTTAAATTTCCACCTAAAACATGCTATTATAATTACAGAAATAAGACCGGTTAGAATTAAGGGTTAACCTTTACATTGTCTAATAATAGAACTGTTGGAAAGATGGCATCCATTATTTGTTACCACAATTCTCTGTGTGTATGCACTGAGAGAGTAAGTTCAGGGTGTGTGTCAGCCAAGTTAGGCAGACACAGAAATATATCCACAATCAACTGATAAACATTTGTGTGTGGAAGCCCTGTGTTGGTTTATATACAATGGAATCAGTTTCCATTGGCAGTTGCTAAATTTTCAGCATGAAATTGCCAAGGGTGTAACCTAACTTTACGAATTGTTGATCCTCCCCCCAACACACACTTTATCATTTCTCAGATTCAGCTTTTAAAGTTTTTTTTAATGAAAGCAGATTTACAAAGTTTAGACACCATTCCACTTACGGTTTGAAGTTTAGCAGCATTAGAATTGCTGGGAAAATAGGTTTTCATTATGAAATTAAATCTGCTTTCTTCCATACAGAAATTAGACTTGCTTCTGGTTTGTGGGCTAACATCTAAGTAGTAAAAATGATCTGAAGTATAGTCTTTAATTTGACAAATATGTAGGTCTTTTGAATAAAACCCTACTAGGTAGCACTTTAAGTAGGATTAACTTCCAAGTTTCTCTGTGGACATAAGACAAGGAATTCATTAAAATAGATACTTCAAACTCCTTGCCTAACAAATGAGAATAAAATTAGAGCGGCAGTCCACACCTTAAGCTCTCACGGATACATGAATGGATTTGTCTGTAAAGTTTAGGGATTCACAAGAAGGCACAGTACAGGAAGGCCAATTTCTATCTTTGATGTTAGAAGGCAAAGAAAGAACTGAAGGGAAGAAGGAAGTATGGGAAAGAGAAAGTGGTGCATCTGCCTCTTCCCTGCATAATTCTATTCACACAAAAAAATATTTAATTCTCTTACCATGGCTTGCTGATTTGAGGTTACTTTCAAAAGCCTTTTATTATTGTCCTACCATGGGCACAGTAGAATGGGCAATGGATAAACAGTAAAAAAAATGGTTTCCTGTCTTCCTGGCGATTCAGTAGATTGGGAGATCCATAGGCCTGTAAATAATGATTGTGTCTTCTATGGTTCCCATATTTCAAGATGAAACATCTCTTGTGAAGAACACAAAAATGGCCAAAAATGGTTTTGGAAAAAAAAGAAGAGGAAAAACAAAAGCAAATACTGTATGAAAATGGATTCCTAATATTTGAATGAGTGAGAGCAGATGAAATTATCTTCCATTCTTGAGGTCATCCCAAAGGAAGCTGGAAGCTCAGAGTGTTAAAGGCTCACCGAGTCTACCCCACAAAGAATGTCAATAGAAGAAGATGAGCTACTGGCTGGGGCTTGTAAAGTAACCAAGCCTTTATCTAGGGACTCTAGGAAGCATTAGCATTGTGAGAGAGGAAAACATCAGTTTGGTTTTCAAAAGAACTATGGCAAATTTATTTGTGGCAAATTAATTCTTTCTGGCAACTTTTTGCATTTCATGATCTAAGCCCACTAAAACTTTCCTTTTTTTCTAAGCTTGGTATACACAGTCAACATTTACACTTACTTCAAATTCAAACAAAATTGTCCAAATTCTGAAATCTGGTAGTTTGTCAAATTACCGTTAATTTTTCTCTGTATGATTTTTTTACTGCCCCATGTTTTGGAATAGTACATGTCTATTCATCTCCTTTAAAGGTTGATATCTGTCTCTGGTAGAGGCTTGCATATGTGTGTGTATATTACCTTTTTTTTTTAGAATAAGTGAACAGGTATTCTTGATCACATATTTTTTAAATGTTTAGTAGTTTATATATTAGAAATAGCAAAGTTCTTCTGTATACACGAGAACCTGAAAATTTCTTCTGATGAGAAAATGAGAGATTTTGCATGTTGAACTACTCTAAGTGATTCTGAAGCACTTATTTATTGGGGGGGAAAAAAAAAACTTCATAGAGTTGGATGAATCCAGATGTACTTTCAGATTGTGAAACAGCTCAGGCTATTATGTAAATGTTTGGGTTGCGGTAGAAACCATAATATATTTTTCCAAAAGGCATACTCCTTCCATTTTCAACTTATGTGCTCTTTGAGGGAAATTCAGTACATGTGTTTGTGATTCATTTACACTTAACTCATCACAGTAATGTTTGCTAAGAGCTATTGGGTATCCAGCAAGGTTCTTAATCTACGTGTATTTCATTTCTAAGGTTTTTTTTCTTTTTTCTCCTTAGAACCAAGAAGATGTATTTGGTCAAACCACTTGAGTTTTTGCTTTTTGAATTTTCCAAAACTTGGAAACATAAAAGATATATAGTAGATTCCAAGTAGCAACATACCTGCTTTCTCTTATTAAACAATTACTTTCCTAAGACTTATTTCCTAAAAGAAATCAACTCCTAAGAAATGAACTTTCTAGTGTTGTTAAAACAATTAGGTTACTACAGAATTACTAAAACTTGATGTGTTGAGTGGCAGTAATTAAAGAATATAGTGGTGAGGCTTGGCCATTTAGAAGTAATATTTCCTTTGCTTTTAACAAACGCATTTAAAAAATAGTCTAGTATGATGACATAAAAGAAATAGTCCACTGTGATGACTATAGTTAACAATACTGTGTTGTATACTTGAAACTTGCTAAGAGAGTAGATCTGAATTGTTGTCACCAAAAGACAGAAAAAAAAAAAAGGTAACTTTGTGAGGTGATCGAGGTGTTAACTAACCTTATTGTAGTAATCATTCCACAACGTATACATATATCAAATCATCACATCATATACCTTAAACTTATATGATGTTATCTGTCACTTATATCTAATAAAGCTGGACAAGGAAAAAAAAATAGAGAACAAGACATAGGCATTTTGAAAAGAAGGCTTGATAAGGCAACAGAGACATTACTGCTCTACTTAGAGTGATAAAAACTCAAGGAACACATAAAACATAGTGTTGTCCAAGAGCATTCTCTAAGGAAAAACAAGTGCTTTTAAAGTACTTGACTCAGAGAAAAAAATATATCTACGTCGCTCTTTAGTTTACAAGTAATTTCTCCTCTTAAGACTTTCATGATATTGGAAAATTATAGACAGGTGGATGAATTTTGCCTTTTCTGAAGGGATGAGAACTTTTGTGATAGCAAAATTCAGATTTTACCGCTGTTACTCCAAAGGAATTAGGGGAAAGTGTTACTAAGAAAAAGGGAAGGGGAAATATTTACCATGAGATCAAGGAGGTAGGCAGGAATCAGTCAGTGCAGTCCCCTTTGGGCTGTGAGAAGGAGTTTAGATTTGGTTTTAACTGTGACGGGAAACTATTTGTGGATTTTAGGCAGGGGAGTGACATAATTCAATTTATGCTTCAAAGATCACTGGGCTACTCTATGGAGAATGGATCACAGAAAGGCAATGACAGAAAAAGCAAGACCAGTTTAGGAGGCACCTGGAGTAGCAGCTCAGAAAGAGATGATGGTGATTTGGCTTATGGTGCTAGCAGCTCGGTTAGAGAAAAATGAGCAGATTCATATTATATTTTGAAGACAGAATCCACAGGACTTGCTGACGGATTGCACGGTGGGAAGCAATAAAACCAGAGGTGACTCCTTGTCTTGCTTTAGCAACCTGGAATATGGTAGTGTCATATCCTGGGAGAAATGGGTGTGGTCATAGGGGTCATTTGTTTTGGTTTTGCTAAGTTGCTATGTGGCCTATTAAGATGCCCATTAGATAGACTTGTGTAAATGTCAATCAAAGTGTAGATAGTGGTAATGTGTACTAGGTATTCTCAGTAAATATGACTGCTGTCAAAATGTTTCTTAGATAAAAGTATTCCTACCTGGACTCTCTACCTGGACTCTTCGGATGTTTTAATGAAAACCAGGACATCTAAGTGGTCAATATGCATAATCCTATTTGAACTTTTCTTTAAGACGCATCTTCTTAAGTAATATTTTCCTAAACCTAGGAGAGAAAGAATTAAAGTCATCCACCTGCTGTTTATTATTTGTGGAGTACTGTTAAGTATTTTATACTTATATTAACTGTTCACTGTTTGCATGTAACTCATTCCAAAATCCCATACTCAATTAATCCATTTGTTACAGTTATAGAGTTCTTTGGGTGTTATTGAAAATAAGTATCTTTTTAACACTGCCACACACCAGATGGATTTATTAAAATGATGTTTGTTTCCAAAAAATGTACACGTATATTTATATGTAAAATATAAATTTTATATATAGCATACATATACATGTAAAAATACATATCAATATTTATGTAGAGATATGTATCTATTACATACATTATAGCTATTTCTGACCCCGCCTCCAACAATCCCTAAGTTTTGTTTGTATATTCTCAGCCAATCATTACTTCCCAGGATTTTCTGAGTTAAGTATACTTTGTAAAAAAATGTTTTTCCTGTTGTGGTCTCTCCTCTGCCAAAGATTTGTGTTCTGGCAGTTTTGATCCATTAACTGGATAAAAGTAATAGTGCTGGACTTACAACAAAGAGATTAGCGTTGTAGCTGTTAACATGCAAGTCTCCTAATAACTTGAAATACCTTTAAGAAATGGCCCTTTATGCAGAGAGGACAATCAGTAGGCAATAAGGGACTAATACAAGTTCGCTGACATTACAAAGCGCTTCATTTCATAGCACTGCAGCCTGGAAAGATTTGCCCAGCATTATACGGACTATAACTGGGAGCACCTATGGCCGGACAAAGTGCATTCTTTTAGGGAATATGCTATCATGACACCACATAGAGCCAGGTCAGTTAGTGACACCATTTCTAGGAACATATGCCTCACGCAAACTGAGGTGTTTATTTGTACGCATATATTCTGAACTGAGTGAATACCAAATAAACCCAAAGTAAGCAGACCTGGTAAGCTTCCATCTCATAGAATGGTTCTGAACAAATCTTGTTATGTGTAAAACCTCTCTCATGTTAAATGAATTCACGCAGGACAATGTGTTGAAGCAGCAGCACCCAAGTTATTTTTTTTTCCATCATGATACACAAGTTGAATGATATGTACTTAGGTAACACTTTCTGATGTGAAATTCCCAATGTCCTAGCTGAAACTCTCCCACATTTTTCCTCCTCAAGAAAAGTTATGTATATGAGTGCAAGTACATGATAATAAAAATATACAGATGCTCTCATCATTGCTCTAATTTGTATTAAAACACGTATATCATCCACTAACTTTGATTCTTTGTTAATAATTAATTGCATTGAACACATCTCAGAGCTAATGGCTGTCTTGATGAGTGGTTCTGAGATTCTAAGAACAGCAAATCCAAACACTTTAATGATCCATGTGTGACATCTCTACCCAGAATCAAACCAACACTAAGCCTGCGCTTTCCACAGTCCACTCTTAGGGTGCAGCTTTTTTTATATTATACACTTTGGTAGCTATTCTTTTATATCTTTTGAGTTGTATGCCACACTTAGAAAAGTTTTCCCTTTTCCAAGATTGTATTTTTAGAAACAGTGTATGTTTTCTTCTAGTACTTTCATGGTTTACTTTTTTTAATGTCAGTGCTTGGCACCTCTGCTCTAACTGAGCTGTGGAGAAATCCTATCACAGCTAGCTACTTTGCTGAAAATAGCTCAAAGACTTTTACCACATAGTAAATCTAGAAACAAGGGTTCACAGACTTCAGAGATAATAGATTTTAGAGCAAGAATATGCTGTAAAGATCATCTAGTAAAATGTTTTCATTTTCAAGATGGCAAAACGGAAATGAATGTAAAGAATGCCAGTGTAGGGACTTCCCTGGTGGTTCAGTGGTGTTAAGAATCCGCCTGCCAATGCAGGGGACACGGGTTCAAGCCCTGGTCAGGGAAGATCCCACATGCCGTGGAGCAACTAAGCCCGTACACCACAACTAGTGAGCCCGCGTGCCACAACTACTGAAGCCCACGTGCCTAGAGCCCGTGCTCCGCAGCAAGAGAAGCCACCGCAATGAGAAACCCATGCACTGCAACGAAGAGTAACCCCAGCTCGTCGCAACTAGAGAAAGCCCACGCACAGCAACGAAGACCCAACACAGCCAAAAATAAATAAATAAATAAATAAATAATTTTTAAAAAAAAATTAGAAAAAAAAAAAAAAGAATGCCAGCATAGTAAAATATCTTACTTAAGGTCCTGCAGTATCAGGTGCCAGAAGGAGCATTTCTTTCCATGCTCATGAGGTTACTGTCTTATTTTATGCATCCCTCTGCTTTACCATAACTTAATAAGCAAATCGTGATGTGGGCATCACGTGATTCTAGTTGGCCACATTAATTGATCGTCTTCTTTAATTTAAGAGGATAAAGTGTACTCCAGGTTTTTAAAGCTTTCTGGAGGGGAGGGTTGGGAACCTAGTACATCCCAAGCGTCAGATTGCACATATTTTACTTCTTGCCCAGATTCAGAATATTGTCACTGGTTATTATACAGTCTAGGGTTAGTTATAGAAATACCCCTTAATGTGAAATCTGGCTTTATTTAGCACTTGTAAGAGGTTGAGAAGAGGAGGGTAAAGAGTTGAGAACCCATCCACTGCCTTTAGCAACATCACAGCATCCTAAATAAGCAGTATATTTCCCTGCGTTATTCTGTAGCCTTACTGGATAGGCAAGTCAGCAAAGGGATGCTTTCAGAGGGAATTGAGATTTAGTGAGATGTAAAATGCAGAACTCAGTTTTCTATGACACAGACATTCTCTAGTTTCATCTTGTTCTCATGCACGTAGATAGTTATAACTATTGATTATATGGTCCATCTGAGGGAAACCCATGAAAAGACTAGATCTGCTTCTTTGGGGAATACACTTCCTTTGTAGAGACTGAAGATTCATAGAGCCATCTCTCTGAAATATTTTCCTTGGGACCCAGTATTTAAACTCACAAAGCTGCATGCAGACAATTCTTAACAGTGATTATTGTTTTAAAGAAACCATATTGCCCACCTGACACCACCCCCTTCCGACCATCTCCCCCCCCACAAAAAAAAAACCCTCACCTTTCTCACTCCATAGTAGCATCTCAGTCTGTTTAAAAAAATGACAGTGGGTATAAATAGTAATCTAATTATAGTTAGAAGAGATTTACAGCTCTAATTACGACTGCTGTTAAATTTCAAAGGAACTGACATAAGCAATCAACACTTCCCATACAAGAATCCATCTTGCTATTATAAAAGTACCTGCCAATTGTTTGTCAGTTGAATGACATACAACACTGCATACATTATCTCCAGAATTAGTGATACTGACAGTTTTGCCATGTTTAATATATGTAGGCAGTATGATGCAAAGGCGTGGAGCCTAGGAATTACTCAACTCGGGACTACCTCATTGCCAATATGTGCATATTTCATCAAGTATATTATCATCAAAGGCATTTTTAAAAAATTTAGCTCAACCAACTACATATTTAGAACGTCTGTATGGTAAAAATGAGCATTCTGAAAAATATATACATATACACTCATAATCTATTAGACATACCTATATATACATACATATATATATAACAATTATATATATTATATAACAATTACAAGGTATTTTATATGTGTCAGTGTTGAAATTTTATAGCAGTCTCAGAGTAATCCTTTAGTGTATATGCTGTTTTATCTATTCTTTTGGATAATTTCTGCTATGGAATGAATATTGTAAATCTTCTGGGCAGACATATGTGCTTTTACAAAAGTTTGCTGATAACTTCTACAGGCTGAGAAAAATTGGTCAAACCACATCTCAGCCCCTACCTTCATTAACCTTTCGTAGCTGGGTACACTGACCTCCACATCTGAGGCCTCAACCTGACCCTGGATTCCTGAACCGTCTGGACAAAGCATATCTAATTCATTCTAGACCAGTTGTCTGATGGGACTTCATATTAGTCATGCTCTGCCATCTGGAATTTGGGCGTCCCAATGCAAACCATCCAGCATCCTGTAATGTTCTCTAACTCAGTGTTCCCAGCTTCCCTGTTAGGGCTCCTCCTGCCCTGGAGATCTTGACCAGAGACAGGAATTGTGCTAATAAATTTCAGCGCAGGGTAAGGTCCTGGTGTCCTGTGTTCAGACCGATTATGATAACTTGTTACTAACACGTTACACACCACTCTCCAGAGATGTGTTACCAATACATTCTTCCAGCTCCTTAAAACCTGATAACTTTTTGATCTGGGAATCCTGGTCTGACTATTAGTGAAATCAGGATTTGTGTTAGGGTTAATATTCGGAGAGTACAAACCAGTGTGGGCATATCAGTTGCTAAAGCAGTGAGATACTTCCCAGCAGTTAGTAATGAGCTATAGATGCCAGGACCTCCTCTCACCCCCAGAAGTGTTCCTCATTTCCCTCAGCTGTTATGGCCCCTCTCTCGGGACTCCCAAACATGCATATTATTTAGCAACTGAAGGGTGGGACCCTGGCACCTCAGGAGACATATGGGATACTACTTCGGCTCTAACTGGTGTTCATTCTTCTTGGTTGATGGTCATATCTGTTGTGCTGTGTCTGTTAATATTTTGAATATTACTCCTGACTTAGACCTTGCCATTTTGTCTTTGATTTAGACAAAATAGACAGCCCTCTATTTCAGACTACAGGGTGGGTTTTCTGCCAGATCTTTTCTCCTTTTCACTGCTTAGGTTTCTCCCTCTTGCCATGAGAAATCCGACGACCCCTACCTCACAAATGATGGATCGATATTTTCATTTTTTAAGTACTTTCGTGTTTGTTTGTTTTTTAGCACAGCTATGGACGGCACAGCTTTTAGTCAGTATAAAAAGAATAAAGATGCACTAGACTAGCAAAATGAAGGAATTTTTAAAACCAGCGTTTGGTGATGGCCATGCTGTTTAACTAGATTGTAGGTCAAGGCAGTTGGTCATGTCTCTGATTCAGTGACATTTGAAAGACATAATTACAGTAAGACGGCTGCATTCATGCCAACATGAATAGTTTTTGTCTTTGAGATAACTGATCCCAAAGGGTGGCAGGAATTATTTTCTTATGTATTCTACTGGCATTTGTTTTGTCAGAACATAACAAATTATACATAAATCCTGTTTTATAAGTGGTCTGCTGTGCTTTAAATACAGCCCGATATGTCATTCTGTCAGAGATTAGCAATAGCAAGCTGTTCTGTTGATTGATTCATTATTCTCAGTGCCCAATTGAAAAAATTATTACCGAATATGACGAAAAATCTCCTTTAAATGAATTATTTACATAGTTTACACTGAAATAATAATAAAGGTGTTTTTATTTTTTGCATGTTAAAATTATTACCGAGCCACTGACATGTCTTCCTCGTCACCCTGAGAATTCCCTATAGCATTAGTGATGTATTAGATGGCTACATAAATGGTGTTTGGTTACAACTAATGTGGAATTTGTGTGACAGCATGAGTTACTTTTTTAATAGCACCTGGCATCTTTCAGGAAACTCTGCAGCTCTAAATCACCTCAAATTTCTTGCTTGATATTTTATTCCCATTCATTTTTATTTTAAATGTCTAAATGCCCTCACTGAATTAAGAACACACAGCTTTGGCAAACCCAAAGCTTGCTGTATACTTGCTATGTAGAAGACTAAACTCAGATTACATCTAAATGACACCATTTAATCAGAGACAGAATTAAGCCCACATCATCACTGAATACTTGACTTTTGTTTTTTTGGCAGCAAATAACTTGGTTGTCTGGTTTTGAATAATTAAAATAGTAAGTCCTTGCTTGGGTTTTGCCTAGCCAATTCCTTTAGGAATCCACAGTTTTAATTCTCTGAGCTGAAAACTTACCACATTCACCTTATTTATGGTTTCCTGGTCAAGATTTTTGTTACTACACCTGCTGAACTCTAGGCTAATTACCATGAATTCAAAAATATGAGTCTTCCTGTATGTAAAATTTTGGCCTAGCTCTTCCTTTCTTTGGTCACAGAACTCTTTCCTTTCAACTCAGTCTAAGCAACACTAACTGTGGAACTCTTGTGTTACTTTCTGTTCTAAGAGGCCAGATAAGGACAAAAATTTGATCTGTCTGTGTAACAAGGCATGGAGTTCCCTTTTATCTCATTATGGATTAGGCAGTGATCCTTTGATGATTGGGTAAATACCAATATGGATCGAATGAGTCCCCATTTTAGTGATTTGGTTTCAACTCTGAAACCAAAGAAGAAAATCTCCAAAACAGATGACCTTGAAGGGCCTTTTTAACTTGCTTATTCTGTTAATTTTCTAAAGGAGCTCACTCTCATACTTCTTTCCCTCCAAAGGAGTTAGACGACAAATACATTTTGATTCTCATTAGCTCTTCAGCTAAATACTACTTTTAGCCTAAATAAACGTTTTCACAAAATTTAAGGTTTAGAAAGAGCTGTTGAATTTACACTAACAGGAAGAAAGAAAGAAAGAGAGAAAGAGAGAAAGAAAGAAAGAAAGAAAGAAGGAAAGAAAGAAAGAAAGAAAAGGAAGAAAGAAAACACCTTGTTTTGAAATCTTTTAAACTCTAAGTATGAAGGAATGAACTTCTCACAAATGCCCTGAAGAAAGCACTAAATCTAAGTCAATAGAATTCACTGGAGAACACTTGACCCTAAATAGAAAGGTCGGGGCATTGGACAATAACCTGAAAAGAAGTAACTTGAGAATCCTAAATCCAGCTGAACACCCTGTGATAGAAAGCCCCAACTGAGTTGAAAATAAAATTAAATCTGTATTAGAGACAAATTGTAGACCTTTCCTATACATTTATTAAATTTCTGGGCCAAGTTAAAAGTCTAGATATTGTTTTGCACTTTAAAAGTATCTTTCTGACAAAGACAGAGTCCTTAGTAAAAGTCCAATGAATGAAAAATTTCACACTGGAGGCAGTCGATATATTCTTGGACTAAATTTACAGGACTCATCTTAAGAGAAAAAGACCTGGACAGTTGAAAAATGCTCTGTTTTCAGATGAAATAGAAGTCCATTTTTGTCATGTTTAGGATCTAATTTAATTCTAGAAGTATACCTGAGATGTAAAATTGTTACAAACTTTAGAATTGTTAATAGCTTTGGTAAAATCTTATTTTTTTATGCTTAGGGTGAATTGATAAAAATAATTTCATAAAAAGAGATTCATCCTAATGTCATTGCCAGCACTCAAACCTGATTTCATAAATATTAAATCATTTACCTTTTCATCCTTATCAATGCTTGTCTTGAACAGTTTTACATATGTATATATTTATATATATCCACACATACACACGCATACATGCATCTCTTAGGTCAAGTTCCTTGGCAAACAAAGACAAGATCGGCAAAGGGTTTTTAGGGGAGTGTTCTTAACTTTTTTTTTTTTTGACCACGCCATGTGGCTTGCGGGATCTTAGTTCCCTGACCAGGGATGAACCCATGCCCCCCTGCAGTGGAAGTGTAGAGTCCTGACCACTGGAGTGCCAGGGAATTCCCTAGGGGAGTGTTCTTAAAAACATCAGTTGTTGGGGAGTGAAAGAAGCAGTACTGGGCAGATAGAGGAGTTGAGCTCTGATACAGACGTAACAGAGCTCTCAGTGGAGCCTTTAGGAAGCTCTGGAACTGGGATCTCCCTTCAGAGCTGTCCTAAATTGAGGCAATAGGTCTTGCCTTTGTACCCTGCATCAACCAGTCATTGGTCATGGGCTGCCCCTGGCAAGGGTGTATCATCTTGGATGATGCAGTTCTTTGCCTGAGGGCCATTGTCAGGGAGAGACTCAACTGTGAACCGCCAGCACCAGACACTGGCAGCTTTGGTCCTCAGAGGGTAACTGGACAACGTTTTCATCCACTTCCTTTGTAAAATAATTTCATCCTACCTGAAAAGAGTTTCTCCAGTTCTCTGGTTGATTTCTTTCACTTAGGAAATGTGTAAGAAAGGTCAAAGATAGGTCTTTTGTTTCTGGACTGAGTTGTTCCCGGTATAAGTGTAACACATGGGGAAAGACATAAAGACTTTCAAGGACTAATGTATTGAAGGTCTTGGTGGTATCAAAGAATGTGGAGTTGGGATATTAAAAGGTGTGAGATGGTGGTCAGAAGCAGAATGCAAAAATCAACATTATGGGTTGTTTAGAGTTTAAATGAATTGTTAACAATAAGACTGTAATTATGGGAATGAGTGGCTGATGTAGGGGATGAGTGGCTGATGTAGTATACAGAACAAGATTTTTGGGGGAAACAAAGTCAAGGGAGAGGCTAAGGAATTGGAAGGATTGTCTACATGATATTGAAATCACCAAGAATGTTGACAAGGGTAGTCTTGAAGGGAATGGCAGCTGACCAACAATAAATATTTAAAGGAAATGAGGAGGGGTGTTGTGTTTGCAAAACATAGATATCTTGTGAGATTCAAAGCTGGGGTTTTATAGGAAGGAAGGAAAATGATATCCATGTGGTAATATATAGCATAAGGGACATCAGGACCAGTGAACTAAGAGCCACAGTAGAAGAAGTAGCCACCTCTTGAGGCCATGTGTGAGGTAATGCTTGGTTCTGAAAATTAGGTTTTGAGTAGAAAGATGACATTCCAAGAAGTGGCTAAGATAATAGGGGATGTTGCTGATGAAGTGCCCCATGTTTCAGTGGAAGGATTTCAAGGATCAGGAAGGAGTGGGAGATGCCATCAGAAAAGGTATGTAAAAAGCCATATAGCAGTGAGGGTTGGGGGATGAGGAATGACCTGGGAGTCCTGGGCTGTTTGTGTGACTGACATAAATAGGGATTAAAGTCCTGATGGTCCCAAGGCAGACAATAGTGGTGAAATTGTGGGCATTGCAGAGGAGGAAGAGTGAGATTTTGGCAGGAACACGGAGAGATCTGGAACTTCCCCTAATATGGGATTGTAGCCAGTGGAAGGTGGGCACATTTTTGATTGATCTGTTGTAACATCTTTCTTTTCTATACTTTGGACTCAGAAAGAAGATGAAGGCATTGATGATAGTGTAGACACAAAGTAATGAAGCTCTAGACCATTCCTCTCTGTCCCCACAAAGTCTGCACATCATTACCAGGTTAATCTTTCTAAAACTCTGATTTTATGATGTCATTTTCTTACTTAAAAACCTTCATTAATATCCTGTTTTTACCCATGTAATATTCCTAGTTCCTTCACTTGATATTTAAGACCTTCTCTAAAATGTCTTAGAACTACTTTTCATTTCTCATTCTTTCGGTTTACTAATTTACTATTTACCTATATTTATTGAGCGCCTACTTAGTGCAGACACTGGGGGTACAGATGGTGAGTATTCACTGCCCCAGCCCTTAGGATAGTCTTTTTGTTACCCTAAATTTCTAAATGACATTGCACTTGAGACCACTATTCCTGACCTCCTCCTCCCATTACCAGCTGAAGAAATGTCACACGTACTCAAGTTTGAGCACTTGCTTAAGGTGTTTTTCTGCCATGACACCTCTCCCATTCTTCTGTATTTACTTATAATTTACTTACGCTTTAAGGGCCAGCTCAATTTTGACCTCCTTTTCCAGAGAATATTCCAATCACAGGAGGATCTTCCTTTCTGAAGACAGCATGTTGTTTTTCATCACCAACACAAAGCCTAACACTAAGTATTTTCTCACTAAGTATCTCTTGTTGAATAAATAACACCTGTTAATGCATTATATAATATACTCTAGAAAAACTGAGTTAAACAACAGGAGTGTATCTGTTCATGTGTTCCTTCTTTCATTCAAAACTCACCCATTGAGAAACTATTATGTGCCAGATACTGTCTTTGCCATAGGGGGTCTTTTAAGCCGAGACGTCTTCTGGTTCTTCTACCTGACGAGTGTCTTTTTGAAAGTCTTTGAAAACATTTTAATGAAAATAGCAGTTGACATATTCCTCCAAGTAAGATTATTAAGGCATGTTTAACATTTACACAGCAGCAGATTTCCATTTGGAGATGGATTTATTTTAAAATGTCCTGTATTGGTTACCCACAGCTGCTGTAACAAATTACCACACATTTAGTGGCCTAAAGCAACACAAATTTATTATCTTACAGTTCTGTCATCCAGAAACCCGAAATGGGTCTTCATGGGTTAACATCAGGGTTTTATAAAGCCTTTCTGGAGGCTCTAAAGGAGAATCCATTTATTTGCCTTTTCCAGCTTCTGGAAGCTTCCCACTTTCCTTGGCTTGTGGCCTCTTTCCATGTTCAGTTTCCCTTGTTCATATTTAAGGAGTTTGTGATTAACTGGGCTCATCTGCTTTATCCAGGATAATTTCCCATCTCAAGGTCAGCTCATTAGCAACTTTCATTACACTACAGCCTTAATTCCTCTTTGCCATGTATTCTCATATATTCATAGGTTTCAGACAGTAGAATGTGGACGTCTCTGGGGGCAGTTACTCTGCCTACCACATGCTCTTTTGGAAATAAGGCATCAGATATCATCATCTTGGAGGTGTCCAGGCTTTTGAAGGTTTGGCCTTGGGCTGCTTCTCAGTCAACCTTGATGCTTCTGCATTTAGAAGTGGGGGTGAAGGTTATTGAAAAAGTCACCCACCAGCCAGCACTCACTTATGCTTATTGTGGATTGAATATCATTTGGACACGAAACATTCAGTATCTAGTCTTGCAGGTCTTGTTTAGGGAAACCTGCAGTCCTATCATAGAATTAAGGACCTTTTGTCTAGATAGAAGAACTTCAGAGAATTAAGCAGAAAGAGTGCTTGAGGGAATTTTACTAGAAGAAGGAAATGATAAACTTGGCAGTGAGACAGGCTGTGTCTTGGTTTACTTACTGGAAATCATTCATTCTCTCTTAATAAAAAATTATGGCAATTCTCTTCAGATGAATAGAACTGGGAATTTATCTGAGATTAGCAATACTATACTCGTACGATGCTGTGTGCATTTCAGAAGAGGATTTTGTGTTGTTTGGCTCTGCCAAGCCTTGAGCCATACGTCCCCAAGGAGAAAAGTTTTTTTAAAAAAAGGAAAAGAAAATTTACTGAAAGACTGAAATGAAGGAAACACCCAGGTCAGGAAAACTAACTTCATACAAGAGATATTACAAGGCAGACAATGGTATTTTGTTTGTTTGTTTGTTTTGATAGTAACATTTAAGATATCTATTTTAAAATTTTTATTGGAGTATAGTTGATTTACAATGTTGTGTTAGTTTCGGGTGTGCAGCAAAGTGATTCAATTATGCATTTACTTATATCCACTCTTTTTTTAATTAAATGAATCAGTCTCCAGAGAAAAGGGTAGTTGGAAGCTTCTTTTAGTAAAACAGAAATTGAGTGTCTAACATGAACATCAAGATGAAAATCTACTACGTGTCCTCTATACGGAATTAGCTAAAATCTATTAAAAGTTCATATGTATATTATTAAAATGAAATCTGTTTAAAATATTTGGAAGCTCTGTGGCCAGTTTATCTAAGGATGGTCAAACGTATACAGTTCTTTTCTAACATGTATTATACATGTTAGGAATGGGTAAACATTTTTCCTATCAGTATTTTTATCATGCCATAAAATAGAAAGTGATACACACACATAAAATTTTCACTACAACTTTATTTCCTTTGGCTTTTTTCCTTACAGACATCATCCCTTATTGTTTCTTTCCAAAATCCCATTTATGAGACCATTTTTTCGAATCCACATTAAAAAGTTAATTGTGCAGAATATCTTTTACTTTTCTTACTTAAGGTTTTATCTATTCATTATGTTCATCAAATACTGGGGAAATATGTGTTGTGTAATTACAGAGTTCTTTTTCAAACTTGTGCTTAATCAAATTGAAGGTATGCTTTTAGAAAACATATCTTAGCATTTCCAAGATTATTGACCTTCATTTCCCTTTGGAAAATAGGTTAATTTGAAAGTTGTGGCATTGTGGGATTGAAATGCAGACAGAATTTGTAAGGACACCATCTATATTTCAATTTGTTTATTTGATGTGTTCATTTTGACCAACTTGGACACAGTTTGACCCATTCTCCTTGCCCTGGCAGCAGTTCGCGTTTTCATAAAGTTGAGTGTGATCTTAACACACTGTTCTTATTTCTGACAGTGTTGTCAGTTTTAACATCTTCAAGAGCACATTCTTTTCTCTGCACTATTGTATCTAGTCCTGTGAGGAATGGAGACACCATGCTCACCACCTGGATTTTGTTCCTTAACGACAGGCCCGTAAAATCATCGAGCTGGAGAAAGCCTTAGACTCTGTAGTCCTGGGAGCTCTCTGAGACTTAGCCTCAGTCCTTACTTGACTCTGCTCTGGGAAGAGAAGCAGCTGCTTTCAACATGAATCCAGCATAACTCTACCCATCTGAGGAGGGGCTTTCTGTCCAGGAAGCCACAGAGGGGTGTCCAGGGGAAATCTGGCTGGATTTCTGCCGGTCACATCTTCTCCCTGGGCTTAAAGGTGGGTTTCCTTCTCCTTCCCTAAGAACGCAGCTTCCTCTCAGTTCACCATGAAAGGAGGCTTGGCCAATTATTGACACCCTCATGCAGGTAAATCATAATGCATATTGTGATTAATATATATCAAAAATCAAATAATGTTGTAAATGTGATGTTCCAACTTTTGGTCAAGATCACATGCATTTTCACACAGTTGTTTTTTCTCCAAACTGGTATCAAGGATAGATAAAATGTGAAAGGAGATAATTAAATAGAGTCAAGGCTTAGAAGTTGTGATAGTAACTCCATGGACCAGAAGTGAAATAGAAATGTAAAGAGTGAGGAGTGAAGGGAAGTCTCCTGGAGTCTGTGTCCCGAAGTAGGCAGTAGGTCTGGGAAGTTCTGTTCACAGTGAGCCTGAAAGTCTCAGAAGAAGGGGTTCTACAGCTCAGCTCACAGTTGGAAACCAGGACCTAACAGGGGCTCTGGTCCTCAAAGAGCACCTTATCCCCTCCCTGAAGTTATGTAAAAGGTTGAAATACACTGCTGCCAAACCGCTGTAGATGATGGAGCTGGTCTAGGTGACCAGGAACTAAAATAGGTCAACAGGTGACTCAGTAGTGGGTCCTGAAATGTCCTCAGTTTCACTATAAAGCAGATACTTCAACCCACCATTCTAAAACCAGCTTCTGGAATGAAGACAAAGAGGTGAAGATGGGCAGAGATAATTTAAAAAATAGTAGCGACATCAATAAAACCGAGAACCCAGCAAGAAGAGAAGTGAAAATAGAATAAGGATATAAAAGAACGGGACAACAGAATTGGAGGACTTGATCTTACAGGCTCGATTCAATAGATATGTGATACAACACCCACTCCCACTGAAGAATATAAAATACTTCTTTGTTTTTAAAAAATTTTTATTGAAATATAGTTGATTTACAACGTTGTATTAGCTTCAGGTGTACAGCAAAGTGATTCAGTTATACACACACACACATATATATATATGTTCTTTTTTTTTAACATTCTCTTTTATTATAGGTTATTACAAAGTATTGAGTATAGTTCCCTGTGCTATATATAGTAGGTCCTTGTTGGTTATCTGTTTTACATATATTAGTGTGTATATTTTAATCCCAAACTTCTAATTTATCCCCTGCCCCACGTTTTCCCCTTTGGTAACCATAAGTTTGTGTTATATGTCTAGGAATCTATTTCTGTAAATAAGTTCATTTCTATCAGTTTTTTAGATTCCACGTATAAGTGATATGATATGATATTTGTCTTTCTCTGTCTGACTTATTTCACTTAGTATGATAATCTCTGGTCCATCCATGTTGCTGCAAATGGCATTATTTCATTCTTTTGTATGGCTGAGTAATAATATTCCATTGTATATGTATACCACATCTTCTTTATCCATTCATCTGTTGATGGACACAGGTTGCTTCCACGTCTTGGCTATACTTTTAAAGTACACGTGGAACATTTGTAAATATTGGTGCCATAACAAATCACAAATAATGTCTTGACAAATTTCAATGAGTAGGCATCATGCAATCTAATGCTATAAATTTCACAATAGAATTTTTAAAATCTTTCTATCCTTACTTTACTGAATAAGCTATCTTGTGAGGCTCTTGTGGGAGAAGGCTAATCAGAAGTTGTTATAAGGGATGTAACCAAAGGAATAAAACTGATAGTGGGTTGACCAATGGTGAGATCTGAAGCAGGGAGATCCATATAGAGAGCTATTGATTTCATCCAATTCCAGGTAAAAAGGGATTTACACCTGGTGTGATGGGAGAAAGGTAGCTTACTACAGCAGTAGAAAGACTATAGACCTTGAATCACACAAACCTGTGCTGACTTGGAGCTTCATCAATAACTTATTACACTTTTCTGAGCCTCATTTGCCTCATGTGTAGAATGAGGTTAACACATCCTACTTTGCAGGGTGGTTGTAAGGACTGGTGATAATATATGTAACTGCAAACACCTTTGCAGTTTCTGGCACATAAAATTACTGCCCAGCAAATGTTTAGACTGGTGGTCATGGGGAGTGAAACTTAGGGTGTATGATGCTACTATGTGAAAAATAGAATGAAAATTACTTAATAATTGATAGTATTTTTGAAGTGCTGAAGATTAAAAGACAGTTCCAGGGGCTGCAGGAACCCAATATTTGAATAAAAATTGAAATCATATATGTTTTCTACATAGTTCTAAACATCTAGGTGTTCATAAATGTCTAGATAGTTAACTCATTGTTTTTTTAGCTTTTATTCACACATTTGGAGTCATGTCAACAGCCCACAACCTACAAATCAACCTGGCAGTTGTAAGATTCCTATTTTGACCACAGCTAAGACTTTTAAAGAATTAAAAATAAATATCATGCATCTAAAAATTTAAATCTAAGTATTTATTTAATGTTTCACCATTTTCAAATTGTACTCGGTGCACAAATCAGCCTCAGGTCCCTTTATAATTGGCACATGCACTTTTCCTTGAATCCAATGTAAATTTAACTAAATTGTAACTCACTTCACTATTAATAAAATAGAGCTTTATCTGAAGTCCAATCTTTACGTTATTTTCTATGTTTTTTAAGTAATTTGCAATAGTATAAAATTATGAATACCTTAAATCATTAGTCACCTTTTAAATAAAAAGTGGAAAAATTAAAGATCTTGATATTTAAAATCCTTTTTTTT